>NC_052664.1:9440273-9740532 GCF_016802725.1 Solenopsis invicta | reverse complement strand
TGAAACAAAGGAAAAAAATAGAAAAAGAATACAAACCATCGGCAATGTGCAACACGTGTAAAAATAATTAGCGCGAAGATTGAAGAGGAAGAGAATCGTTCCCGAGGATTCCTGCGGGAAAGAATTTTTATTCGCAACGTTTCATAGGTGTAACTTCTGTAGAAGGGAAGAGAGTAAATAAAATAGTTTCTAAGTCGGTATTACGTTATTATTTATACTCGTCATACGAGGGTGCCAGGAAATAATAAACGTGAGTTCATTGTGTGTACATCCTAAGGAGAATACCAACAGTTATATATATAATACATTATAATTATATATATATATATATATATATATATATATAATATATATATATATAAAATTATATATTACATATAATTATTATATATATAATTGACTTTAATTCTCTAAATAACTTGGTAAAATCAATTCATAATTTATATTCGGTGCAAGGTTCGAGAAAAAAGAAAGAAAGACCGAACATGCCAATTGTGATTTCCCTTAGACCAGGTATGTTAAACGTACGATTATGCGTTCTAAATAAATAGTGTGTGCATTTAATCGAGAGTTCTCTCAATGCTTGTTTTCTAATTGGAGAATTTATTTGCGAGATTATGGCGTGTATAACACAATCGCTTTCCTGTTATAAATAAAATAAAATCTCTACGGAGAGCGAGCCAGTATCTAATACCAAATTATCAAATATAATTATCATATGCGGTTTCCCATTAGAAATCAAGCGCAACTCCTTCCCGAACTCCTCCCGTGTTCATCTCTTTCTCTCTCGATCCGATACTCATATTTGTACTTATCCCTCTCCTGCATTATCGTCCAATTGAATCACTCGTAAGAAATAATGGAAAGTGGGATGCAAGAAAGCGAAAAAACCATCGTTTTACCTTGCAAATGTAACAATTGTATATTTATTTCAACTTAATAATTAATTTACACTTGAAGACATGTTGTATTCTCTAAATCCTCACTAGAAATCATCCATTGCGATCTGCCGGCACGTTTAACCCTGGATTTCTTCTGAAAGAACACTCATGGATAAATTTAAATCAACACAAGACGATAGAACTGATTATAATTAATAAGCTAATAAAATCAGTTAATGCATAGATTATATAAAAATGCGCACATTTAATTATTTCACTAAGATATGACAGTTTCAAACAAAAGAGTGTTAAATAGTAGGAGTAATCCAAGGGTTGAACTAGTAAATAATATTAATTAATAGTATAAATTGCAACAGTACACATCATTATATCATTATATAATTCTATGTAATAATATAATATATTGTTATATATCTCATTTACATAATTATTATATAACAATATCAATTGTAAGTTTCAGATTATAATTATATAAGTTATAATCATTATAACTTATATGTTGTACAATATCAAATTGCTACAAGTATAATATTATATATATATGTATATAAATTATTTATATAATATATTTATACAATATTATAATTATCATAATTTGATACGAAAAAGAAATGCTTTTCGGACTAAAAAATATATATACATGGTCTGTCCCAAAAGTTTCCGGAATAAAATTCTCCAGCGAACCAGAAGGGCTAGAGCGATGCGGTTTTTGATGGGAATGGTGGTAGAGGGTCTTAGCTAACGAATGCAATTTGTCTCAGTCGCCTCCGGGCAGTAACAAAGTAAGGATCGCATTTCGCGCGTAGTGTGTTTAAGTGATGCGTTGAGATTCAAGATGCAGCACGGTTAATCGAGCAGCGATGTGCAATCAAATTTTGCGTTAAACTCAAAAAATCGGGCTCTGAGACGATGGGAAGCCTTCGGGGAGAAAGTCATGTCCCAGCCAAGCATTTACGAGTGGCACAAGATGTTCCGAGAAGGCCGAGAAAACATCGACAACGAGCGCTCCGGGTGTCCGTCAACGTTACAAACGGACAAAAATGTGGAGAAAGTGCGAAGTTTTGAACGGGGATCGATGCCTGAGTGTAAGAATGATAGCAGAGGATTCAAAATTTTTCGCACTTTTTCCACATTTTTGTCCGTTTGGGACGTTGACGGACGTCCGGAGCGCTCGTTGTCGTCGATGTTTTCTCGGCCCTCCCGGAACATTTTTTGCCACTCGTAAATGCTTGGCTGAGACATGGCTTCCTCTCCAAATCAGGCCCATCGTCTCAGAGCCCGATTTTTTTAGTTTAACGCAAAATTTGACTGCGTATCGCTGCATCTTGAATCTCGACGCATCACCAAAACACACTACACGCGAAATGCGATCCCTACTTTGTCACGGCCCGGAGGCAACTGAGCCAAATTGCATTCGTTAGCTAAGACCCCTTATCACTGTTTCCGCCGAAAACCGCATCGCTCTAGTCCTTCTGGTTCGCTGGAGAATTTCATTCCGGAAACTCTTAGGACAAACCATGTATATATGTACAATAGATACGTACTCAATCCGGCTTAAATTTTCATACGCGAAGATATGTATATATTATATATATATATATATATATATATATATATATATATATATATATAAATAATGTAAACATTAAATTGAATTCATACTCTGCTCTTTTATTGTTACATATAGACGTAATCAAAAAATCATTCATGCATATATGCATATCCTATTCTCGAAACGCATAACAGAAACCGTTTCACTCCATATCAGTCCAATTACTAAATTTTATTTTGGTTATATGTGAAGAATGTCATATAAATCTGTACTATAATAACTCATTATTGCAATCTTTCGCGAGTTCCATGAACAAAATAAAAAAGCGAAAAATTAGACAGAAATGCGGATTAATGTAAATATTGAAATTAATGCACAATTTCCAATGGTCATAGAAACAAACGTGACATAACGCAATATAACATAATCCGTTAAAGTTAAGATGTACTTCAATATCAGTAATTTGCTAAATAATCGTCTATAGATTGTAACTATACAATCTCTCACGCGATAAGTAAACTTTGTATAATCTACATTTGTACAAGAGTACTTAAGTATACAAATATTTTTATGTGAAATCTTTTTAAACATTGTGGAAATAAGAAATGCGCGCTGGGCATCTATTTATTTGCGTGCATTCTTTTAAAATCGCAGGAATTATGCTTTTTTACTTGAGCAAGTCTTCGATATCCCGCATAATATCGTCGGACGACGTATCCAGCCTCAGATATTCCTCGTCGGTTTGCGTGTACGGCTGACTGACGTCCAACAACACTGTATTCATAATATCCTCCGTCGTATATGTGGCAACTGATTTCCTGTCTTCTGTTGCTTGTTCCGGTTGCGTTTGGGTTTTTTCTTCGTTCGTGCTACTGTCGCACAGTCTGATCTCCACATCGACTCTCCTGTTGACATTAATCGATTCGTCGCTCTGGCTCTCCAGCCTCTCACGACAAGACGTCTCGTCACTGTGACTCTCTCGCCTCTCGCAACAAGAGGTCTGGTTGTCCTGACTGTCCATCGCCCCATGTTTATTTACAGTCGCGCTTCCACACAGCTCCGTCTCCCTCGAAACGCTCTTCAGGGATCTTCGTAATTTCACCGGACGCACTTTAATAATAGGTTCGCTACTCTTGACAAACTCAGAGCTGACCTTGCACTTCTTTGGCGGACTAACACTCTCCTTGTCGCATTGCTCTTCAATTGAGCGCCTTTTTGAACTCTTCGCTTCAGTTGATAAAGAAGACTCTGAGACGGACGCCGTGTTCGTCATTGCTTTAACGATCAGTTCCTTCTCCTTCTTTCGTTGTCGAATCTCCTCCAGACTCAAAACCTTGAAACTCAATTCTTTCGTTGGTTCATTTTTCCTGATTCTGGATGGACTGATCCACTGATTAGTCCCGGCCGTCTTGCCTATTTGTCTTTGATAAACTCCCTCGTCATTACCGGCTTCATACGAATAATAAGCAGCACTCTCCGCTTGAATTTCCTCAAGTCTCATCTGCTCGTAGGTCTTGCAATATGGTACCTTGGGTTGCGATTTTACCGGTGATGGTGCGCTTTCATTATCGGATTCTGAAAAAAACATACCAAGAATGATGGGTGAAATAACTATTTCAAACATTCGACGAATATGTCACTTGGATAGCGATTATTATCACGCAACTCTCTCTCTCTCTCTCTTTCTCTCCCTTTATGTTTATCTCCCTTTCACGCGCTCTCTTTCTCTCCCCCTCTCTGTATATATATATATATATATATATATAAATACACATACATATACATACATACATACATATATAAATATATATGTATGTATGTATGTATGTATGTATGTATACACATATTTTACAGCATCAATTACCTGTTGATTACCGTCCCAATCTGTATCTATCACTGATCCGACTCGTGATTTTTCCAGAAATTATGGATTTAATTTTACTTCGTGCAAACAGAAATTAGAACAATCAAATTGAGATCTATGTTTCGGATTTTCTTGCAGTTAATTGTTTTCAAGTGTTTTTTGAATTTTGTATATAATAATCCCGCGTTTCACCCGCACACGCTCCTAGGAAGCTCTGGAGCAATAGTCAGGTAAAGCTTTCACAAATGGCGTCTCATCTTCGTATCTAATTTTCAGGCTGGTCTTCATCAGCCGTTATCTCCATTATGTCTTTCTTCCGGCTGCCTCGATTTTAACTTCATATTTCTCATCACGTGTATCTTTATTTATATCTCCACAAATTTTTTATTCATCCGGTCGACTCATAGTAACATCAAGCTTTTATTCTCACGCAACAGTTTCTTTTTCTTGACGCAGTCGTATTCGATAATAGAAACGCTCTCACAGTATTCTTATTATCCATGATATCGATTGATAATCCACCTTTTAGTGCACTAATAGTCACGTATAGTCACGTTTCTTATCTCTGTCTTGCAAAGCGGCCATCACCCGCGTCTTGCAAATTAAGAGAAAAAAAATAAAGTATCCTTATGTACACGCATACACAAACATCTAAACCTTTTCATTTACGTACAGCTGATGAACGATGGTTGGCCCGTGACGATTATAGTTTTTCTCTCGCTCTTGCGCTCTCTGTCTCTCCTTCCATACATACATCCTTTTCAAAATACTATTTTCTTTCCTTCATTCTTACTTCTATCAGTTTAAGACCGGTCTTCACAATACTTTTTTTTTATGCTGTTGCTGCTGCCTCAGGATTGCGTGAAACAATGGTATTTCTCAACGTCGACGCATTCGAACTTGATTCGCACTTCGAGCATAGCTACAGATATAATACTTACTTGTACAATGATTTACATAACAAGTCCGTATCCTCGATTGTCGTCCTTCGATCTAGAAAAATGCGCGAAAGGTTTCGCTGTCGGTCCCGCTACGTTCGTGAAAATTGTAAAACGCGTCCCCCGAAATAATCGGCAGACGAACGGAACTGCGATTAGTGAAAATCGGTGAGAAGTGAAATAAAAAGCCCCATCGAGAAGAGCATTGCCGATAAATGCCGGTGACTAAGTGAAAAAATGGTTGCAATTATCATAATTTAAATATCCATAGTTATTTTCATTGTCAAACTATATAATTAAATTATAACTTTTAATTATTATCACTATGCAAATAGTAAACGAATGTTGAAAAAATAGTCGGATTCACTATAGTTGTGATTGTATTTACTACATAAAAATATTTAAATAACAATAAACAACAATACGTTATATCCGATAGGACTGACGAAATTAAAATACGAGAAAAAAAGGCCTATATCAGTCACAGCGGTTCTTGGTGCCAAATAATAATTTTTACAATTTCCAACTTGAACTGTGCGTCACATATTACTATTCCGGCTTCATAACTGTGTTTCAAGTCTAACGAATATGCGGCGCACAGTTTAAGTTAGAAATTGTACAAATTTAAAATTATTATTTGGCACCAAGAACCGTTGTGACCAACATGGGTCTTCTATTCTCATATGTAGAAATATTTAGTTTTCCATCCATATTTTACTATATTAATATTTAAAATTATCATAATTTAAAATAAAATTGTTACTTAGTTGGTAGAACTATAAACATATAGTTATTATTTATCAACATTATAGCAGTAATAACTAGAAAAATGGAGCTTCTAATAAATAATTATTTTATTATGCAATTATTATTAGTCACAAATACCACTTTTTCTCAGTGCAGAATTCTCTCACCGCCATAGTACCGGTAACACCACTCGCTCTCCGGGTCGATTGTCCGGATGGTTTCGAGGTATCAAGTTTATTGAAATTCAGATATCATCTCAATGAAAAGTATTGATTTTTTTCCATTCGCTTACATCAATTCATTATAGTTAAATAGCGCATCGCTTACTCTTTAGCATATAATTAATCTCTCCTCCTCCACATTCGGCCACCTACGATTGGCCAAGAAAAAAGGCTCTTTCGTTTCTTCCTTTTTTCTTTTATTTTTAAATCTCTCTCTCTTTATCGTTCACGTTTGAGACAAAAGAAGCAGAACGCGCGTTTTCGCGCTGTCGTTTCGAGTCGACGTAACGACGATCGCGGACATGTCCTTACGATCATCATCGTCATCGTCTAAATCCCGAATTCTCCTCACCAGCAGCGCCCCGAATTATTCTCGGCGAGTTCCCAAGAGTCTCGTCCGTGCTGCAGACGTCTGTTTCTCGTCCACGAGACAGATCGACGATTTCCCGAACGAATCGGACCGGGGCGCCGGGAGACGCGCTTCGCGAAACCGAGGGCACGCTGTCTTCGAGGCCGTTACGTCGACTGTACACGAGTCCGTAGTTGATCGCGACGCGACCAAGGCCGCGCACGGGAGCAAAACGTGTTGGAAGGGAAAAAAAGGGATAAAAAAATAAGAAAAAAATTAAATAAAAGGGAAAAAACCGAAAAGAGAATCAACAAGAAGTAACAAGAGAACGTAAGGAAGAGGGGCTTCAGTCGCGCGGCCGAGAAAAAAAGAAATCATCTCGCGACTCGATTAGCGCACAAGGATCAACCAAGATGGAATGATCCTGGAGGTCGGGAGATGACACTATGGGAGAAATCAAAGCAGGCAATGGATAAAAGGAATATAAAATATTCACGAATAATTGTTCTTATTTATATCGCTAAGACTTCAAGCAAGAGGAATGTCATCGATAGAGGGAAGTTGGGAGAGGGCGGAAGAAAAGACAACAAGGGAAAAGATCGGAAGAAAAGAGCGGTCGAAAAAGCCGCTCTATCACTCGCTCGGCTCGCTCTTACGCACTCGTGATCGCATTCCGACGCATCCCGCATTCCGGCGATTCCTCATCGTTGTGAGCCGCTCCAATTTGTCGCGATTGTCTATTACACTATTGAAAAAATTCATCCATGAACCACCCTAGGATCGCGACGGTCTCCCTCCCATCAAATGTCGAATGCGAGAGCGTCGGCAATGCCACGGTGTCGCGAAGACAAAGTACGCACACGCACTTGTAATGACGACGACGACTGCTTCTTTGCGCTCTCTACGATTCGTCGTAGACAGAAATCAAATTAACAAATCGCTAGAAACAATGATCTTACAAAAAACAAACATAGATGGGGGTGAAATGGTCGCGTTACACGCGACCGACTCCCTTCTTCGCGTGTAACATATGTATATATATATATATATATATATATATATATATATATATATATGTACGTATGTATGTGTATATATACATACGTACATACATACCATACATACATACATACATACATACATATGTGTGTGTGTGTGTGTGTGTGTGTGTGTGTGTGTGTGTGTGTGTGTGTGTGTGTGTGTGTGTGTGTGTGTGTATATATATATACATACATACATACATACATACATACATACATACATACATACATACATACATACATACATACATACATACACACATATACACATAAAATATGTAATATATATGTATATAATATTCTCTGATCTATCCTCTTTTGTCTTTCAACTCGGACACAAAGACGTGCCTTCTTGAGCGCACGTACGCGGGACGGAGTCTGCAGACCGCGCGGTCATGTAGGAGAAACAATAATTCTCGTACTCACAAATTACATCGATCACCGGCGCAAATCGCCGGCTTGGTCACAATCGCGTCCGCCGCGTGTACGGCGATGCACGGAGGCAAGGCATCTCACATCCGAGCGAGACAACGAGCGTCGTAGCCCCCGTCGGGACCGTCGTACGATCGCACGTAGCAAATTTACAGGTGCCGCGGGATCAAGATTGCCATGTTGCAGATAAGCAAACATTCCCTCCATCAGGATTATCAGGAGCTAAGCGTCGCTAGTATTGGCGCTTAGTCCCTGGCTGAAAAGGATATTGCTGTGGAGGGGATGACTGCTCGTCTGCAATATGGCAACTCTGCGCGAGACCCTGCGGCGATCAGCGGAGCTTGCGCACCGTCGTCAAAGATTCCTCAATTTCGCAGTTCTCCCGATATAGTTAATAACTGCGAATAGACTAAATGTAATCAACGGATCCGCCGCGCGCGGATCACGATTTCATCCCTCGAGGGACACTACTTCGCGCGGAGCGAAGCCCCTCGCCGAAAGGCAGCGAAAGGGACCGCCGCTGTGATCCTTTACTGTTACTTTTTTTTGTTCGCACTGTTTACACTTTCGCACGCACGCTGTTTATCGGACGCATTCTCTTTCTCTCGTTCAACCCGTCTCTCATCCATCACTCTCTGCACCTCTTCACTAAAGAAAGAGTTTGGTAATAATCAAGTCTAGATGATAGTTACTGAATTTTGGTAAAATAATTTCAATTAAATATTCAATTAATATAAGCAAATGCTTAATAATATTAATACAGTAAACACCGAATATAACATAGATGTAATGCTACATAATATAGATATAACAAATGTATATACGATATTACATCTATGTTATATTCGGTATTTGCTGAATAGTAATCACGTTTCAATGCATTACCGTGATGACCACGTATGCAACAACCTCACTCCGCTGTTTGAATTCATTTTACATTTAGTTACTATTATTATGTTTGGTTACTATTAATATAATTACTAGATATTACTAAAAATATTTAGTTACAATAATCAAGCATTCAATTGAAATTATTTGACCAAAGCTTGATTACGATTATTAAAATCTTTTTTTAGTGCTCTTACATTCGTATTGCTCCCCGTCGCTACTTTATTCTCGTCTCTCAAACTCGCGGCGCAATCATGTGTTCTGTGTGTCTTATTGATTCTCTCTTTCGCACGCATAATTCGTAGATCATTGCAATCGAGTTCGATCGTTCCCCCCTTCTTGGAAGACTCGCGAGTCTTTCCCTCCCTTTTCCGATCGTAGAGGCGCAAACGTGCAAATATGTCTGCGGACAATCGTCCAGCATTTCGTGCGCTTTGCCTGCGTAAAAAAAAAAAGACGCGGACGTCAGTGAGAACCCTGATATTTCACGAACACAAAAGCATGGACCGGCGACTCCGTACGGTTGAAGGCACAAAATCCTTGCCACCCGAGATACGCGCGATTTCGCGCGGGGAAATGCAACGAGTGGGTGCCGATCGCGCGCGAGTATTCCAAGAGAAAGAATGGGCCTACGCGACCCTACATCGACCAACAATCTCGATCATAAATATATATCCCTGTTATAGCAGTTAAATATATAATATATATGTGTAAAACATTCTATGCTGCATAAGAAAAATTATTAGTTTCCTATCTGCATATCGCATATTTCGCGCGGAGATACGCGCTATGTGTGATGTGTACGCGTTCGATTTGAGGTCTCTCTTTTTCTCCCTTTTCTCAGTCTCGCTCGCTTTCTCTCTCCCTTTCTCTCCCACTCATTTTCTCTCTTTTTTTCTCTCACTTTCTATCGCATGCTCTCACTCAAACCGATTGTTTCCCATTACACGCTCACACTCAACTCAATTATCTCAAAAATTTGTCATAATATCTTATAATTTTTCTCCCCTCTCTCTTACCACGTGTTTTATAACGATAGGACGCTGGCCTCTTATATCATTTAGCCTGTCGTGTTATCATATGCCTCGTTGACTTGAAAAGAAAAAAAAATCGCTATCGGAAACCCGGTAAAAGGCCTCCGCTCTAAATAATTTACGTTATTTCACCTCAACTGTCTTTTTGCGTCTTTCCCTCCTTCTTTCGTTTGGCTGTGACGCTATTTATTACAATTGTAAAAGACCGACACATCGTGTCTTATACCGCACTGTACTTTACTCGATTATAAAATTTTTCATCGGTGCAAGATCAATAATAGATAAATAACATGATGAATAAGAGTAATTTTCTTTCTTTTTTAAACCTCATGCTGACCCAGCAGGCCCGCAATATCAAATGCGCGATATATCTGAACAATTGAGGCGCTGAAAACACACAAAAAAAAACATATTCTTAATAAAAATAAAAGCTAAAGTTTATATTGAGTCTCCTCGCTACAATATCGTCGTCAGCACTTAACTAGAACCTTTTTATAAGCTGTTACGTATCTAGCTTTCGTTGTCAGCGCCTCAATTAAAAATTAATATCCTATTATCATACAGAAACTCGTAAAATGTGAATCAGTATATGTATATTCCTGACAAATGTGTATTCTTATTCGATATATGATAAACGATCACGCGTTTAACATTATCACGTAGAAAGCAAGCTTTTAAGCCGAATTGTAGAACATTTCTTTTTTTGTTTTTTTTTGTTTTTTTCTTAGAGCGTCAAAGAATCACACTCGACTTATACAGTTTCAAACCTGCACTTTATTATCTCCTTCAATTTTCTTTTAATCTCCCCGTGAGTGCACAACGGGAATTATTGTGATCTACGAAAATTTGCGTAATTATCGCCAGACGGCGCGGGCATAGAGGCTCTGTGTGAAGCGCGATATCACGTTATCTCATTTTTGTCGTCCCGAAATTCTCTAATTCACGTGAGAAGCCAAAACATATGAAGGCATTATTACTCGTACACGCGTAAAACACAAGGCTAAGGACGCTGTTGAAATTTGTTAAATCTCAAACACGGATTCGCGCGCGAATATTCTACTATATGGTTCATTAAACTTCTTTCTCCTTTTTCCCCTACACCCTTTTACTAGTCAGTCACTCATTCATTCTCTCCCAATCTCTCCCTCTCTTTCATTATCTTTCTTTCGCCGTCCTCTTCCTTTTTTTCTTCTACAATCTCACACATAATAATGCGACAACAAAGAAAGCATATATGCGTTGATTGGTTCAGATATAAATATTTCAATTATTCTTTCACTATTCGCCATTGCACTTATTTCAGCCCAAAACGTGATCGATGAACAATGCACAAATTCCTTTCTTTTTTCCTTCTCTAATAGAACAGATGTAAACATGTTGAAACTAGTCTGATTTATACTATTATACATACAATTCCTTCGATCGGTCACGTCAAGGATATGATGCAAGTTCGCATCTGGAAGTGATATTTAAAATAATAAGACTCCCTTGCTAAATGCTGACAAAAATCTCTCTCGTCAAAGACGCAAACTTAAAATGAATAGAGTTAACTCGACGTGTTATTAATACTCGATTAACATTTAAATTCCAGCATTTCGCAAACTAAGAGCAGGATCTGTGTGAATGCAAAAAGTTTGTGTGTGCGTGTGTAGTAAAGCGGAGACCCATAGCTATCTTCTTCTTCGTCTGGCACTCTTGCTTTCGCGATCTTACAGCATTTGACGTCGTATTGACGGAGACACTTGAACTTCGTTTTTCTTAACTTAGACCATTCTGGTAATTCGAGCCCGATCGCACCGCAGCCGGAGAAAGATAGCCATAGGCGATTAGAGGGCTAATTTAGGCAAAGTTTAGATATAGCAGCCCCTGCAAAAATTGATAGTCACTACTAAATTTTTCGTGGTAACACGAGTACAAGATATATCGATAAGATCGACTGCGCGAGTGTGCTTCAATGATTATACGTAAAATAATTGATAAATGCCAATTCTTAACCCCTTGGGTACATTTGACGACTGAGACTCGTCATGCACTTGTTTCTGTAAATCCGTACCTAAGGGGTTAAAAAGTATCAATTGGATTTGTAAATATTGCATGTTATCCCTTTTTCCCGTGACAACACACGAATATCGAATGTAAATGAGCACATGTATGGTAAGTCGCACGAATGTAAATTACCATTTTAGTAAGAACAACCAATGTAATAGAATCAAGTTATGTTTACAGTTCACAATATTGACGTATGTGTGAATATTTTTTGCATTGGTCGCTCTAATGGCGTTATGAAGCAAAAGTTAAAGAGTATATCGAGAATGCACTAGCACTGTAAATTAAATATTATATATAAGATCGACACAAAGAATTTTGTTACACATCTTTTGATACCAGAAAATTATACAGAATTATAATAAATTATTTTATAATTCTTTAAACAGATCGATACTTTCATAGTAATTCATCTCTTTCTTTTTATAAATTTAAATCTTAGCTGCACGCATGACTCAATGGAAATGATTAAATTATAAGAAACTTGAAAAATTTTATCCATTGTCGTGAATTTCTTCGAAAGTATATTTCTGTTACCGATTAAAGGACGAGGAAAATCATACATACGTCATTACAAAAACTATAACAATTCTCGTCGATTTTAAAATCTCCTGTACGACGTTATACCGAGGAATGGAAAGGGGAACCGGGAAGTCTGAGGTTGTGGGGTTTGCTGCGTATGAATCGGCGTGTACGGTGATTGTTGGAGGAGAGGGGAGCTCTGTTGATTTTGCAACGACGACAGAGACTGTCCAGGGGAGTGAGAGTGTAGATTTTGTTGGTGTGGATACGATAACGTATGATGACAGGGAGAGGTTTGCGAGCTCGCTGGCGGGACGTTTAGATTATTTGCGACGCTGATGTTACCGGAAATGTTGAGACTATTGGGATTATTAGGGATTGTCAAACTCTTCGGAATACTGAGCGCGTTTGGGAGATTCATATTCGTTTGCAAGCTAGGCGGTAGAGAGAGAGTAGCTGACGTAAGATAATGTACGTTGAAAGATGGACGGGGGGGCTAGTAAAGCCTCATACCTTCTTCGAATTTAACGATGAGAGGATCGACGGCGGGACTGCCGATAAAACTACCAGCCTCGCTGTTTCCTCTACCTTGGTCCGACTCAGTAGTACTGCTGCCATCATATTTTGGATCATCTTTATAAAATAAAAAAATATAAACATACTTGTCTATACGCATGATATTATCATATACGTAATATTCATTTCCTTGTTATCATATTTATCATAGCCCATTTATGTCATTGTATATTTGGTAATTGTGCACTATAGAGAACCCAGCTCCAATTATTTGACTTTGATACATGTTATAGAGGCAAGGATACTGAACAACTTTTCCTTATAAATTAATTGGCGCTCTCATCTAGTTTTCGAGAACTTAGAGAAAGAAAAACCAGTTTTTCTTAATTATTTCAGAAAATATTTATTTTACAAATAATGTATCAAACAAAAAATGAAGCTCCTAATAAGCTCTATAAAAAAGGTTATATACATATTTTACTTAACTTCAATACTGTAGTTGTTATACTAGAAAAACTTTTAAAATAATTTTGTTTTTATTTTGAGTAATTTTGCGTGAAATGTAGATGGGGCTCCGCCCTTCCCCTACATCTCCTCCCCGTATTTTTCTAGCCTAACCTAATCCTATTTTAGTTATAATTTGGCCAAGGATATTCAATTGACCACGTTGCGATATTAGATTTAAAATTATGGCCCACTCCCTCCCGCAGCCACCTCGTCGTTAGTAGACCGACTGAGACGGGGTGGGTTAGATTAGAAAAAATTCGAGGAGGGGATGCAGAGGGAGCCCCTCCGCCGCCCACGTGTTCTCTGTACATGTGAAAATTTGAATTTGTCAGTTTTTTTTAAATGGTTTTTTGATTATAACTTCTATAGTATTGGAGTTAGGTAAAATATGTATAGAACCTTATTTGTAGAGCTTATCACAAGCTTCATTTTTTGTTTGACACATTTTTTTGTAAAATAAATATTTTCTGAAATAATTAAGAAAAACTGTTTTTTCTTTCTCTAAGTATATCTTAAAATCTGTAGGAGAGCGCCAATTAATTTATAAAGAAAAGTTGTTCAGTATCCTTGCCTTTATAACCTATGTCAAGGTTAACATAATTGGAGCTGCGTCCCCTATAGTGCACAATTACCACTTTTAATTCAATAGTTAGCTTAAATTAATTTTCAACTTCAAATAATCATTTTTTAAACACAAACTTTAACTTATTAAGTTTTTTCCTAAGTTAAAAATTTATCCATGTAAAATAACAAAATGTAAAAAAATATTCCCATATAAAAGCCCAATATTTTTTATTTCATATAACACTTGATTTGCATATAAAATATAAAATTTATTTCAAAATTAACAAATAATTCGAGCACAATAATATAATTAAGCCGCGCTGTGTGTGCTAGATTTTATTAGTTGTATATATTAAACAATTCTTGTCACAAATAACAAAAAACTTCGATACAGTTTACAAAAACCGCAATCGTAAACGTTTTAACTCCTCATTTTCAGTGCATTAATGTCGTACCAAGATGTAGGAGCGTTCTAAGACAGATTATCGTTACGACATTAATGCACTGAAGATGACTCAATAGAGGAGTCAAAACGTTTACGATTGCGGTTTTTGTAAACTATATCGAAGTTTTTTTGTTATCGGTAATAAGAATCGTTTAATTTATATTACTAATAAAATCTCACATTCACGAGCAATTTAATTATATTATTGTGCTCTACCGAATCATGCGCTAATTTTGAATCTTAATAAACCTTAACTTCTATTGTTACAATTTAAAATTTATTTGATATATATTGTAATTATTTATATTTTTTTATTGAAAATAAACATTAATAATATAATTTTTTTAAATTACATTTTAATTTAATATACTTTTCAAATATGACTTTCTCAACTTAATTTAACCTTAACTTTTAACTGAATTTCTTGTTTATGCAACTCTTAACGTAATTTAATTTTATAAGCCATTAACTTCAATTTAATTTAATTTAAACAAAATATTTTATACAATCCTGCTTGTCATTAATTTTAAATAAGTAGAATTATCTTTAATCTCCATTATTAGAATTAAGTAAAATTATAAATAAAATCATTATAACGTTATATTTATATATAATTACATTTAAATTTTAAATTTTAAGATAAAAATAATTCACAAATAACTACAATTCACAAATTTTTATATTAAACAAAATTTTAAAATCAAAATTATATTTAAGTAAATAATCACCAATTGTTATTAATCTAATATTAATCAAGGTTTAGCTGTAATAAAACAATACCTACCTTGACGGTTGAGCCACTCTTGATTCGGAGATTTTGTTGTCACTTCTGTGGTCTTCACAGGATTAATAGGGTCACTAGAAATAGTGCGTGGACTCGCATGCATAAATGGACAATGTGGCTTTCTGCATCCTCCAGGTTGTGTTTCCCAATAACAAGGAATTGACTTACGATTTTTCTGCAAATAAAAACAGTTGAAACTTAATTCTTGTGATAAAAATAATTTCATAATTTTGACTAAATATATTATTGTGGCATACATCATTTTAATCTTTACATAACTAGTAACTGCTTGTATTCATTCATTTAATCAAAGAGGGCAATTACTTGATACAGCAAATAAAAAAGATAACAAAGCACCTATTTTGTTAACAAAACTACAGATTCATATTGTAGGGTATAATTTTTAACTCTTATACACACTGATCCCATAAAATACGTAAACACATTTTCAGGTATGGGAGACTTTTTCAACATTGAGACGCTACAACTTTGGTTCCAATGAATATTTTTCAACAATCTTTGTTTTCAAATAAAAGTTTAGAATCTCAGAAGTATGACTGTACAATCGCCATTACCGAGAAATAATTTATTATGAAGTTATAAAGAAACAACCATTAAGCAAAAATAAATAATTATTCAAAAATTCACTTTTCCTTTAAAAAATCATAATTAAAAATTAATCAATTCATATTAATGTAGATAGAATATGCACATACTGATTACATTAACCTACAAAAGTAAGAATTTTTTCCTGCAGATACAACGAGATTAATTGCAAGTTATTTTTATAGACAATTTTGCATGCTGAACACGAAACTTGGCTATCATGTTATAATTTTGAGAAAAATAACAAAGAGATAAAAAAACGATGATTTTGAGGGGTTTTATGTTATAGTACTCGCAGCAAAATTTTTTTCTAAATTTAATTAACGCTGTATAAAAGTATAAACTTTTAATTTTAAAATGCATTTTGTTATATTTCGCTGCGATCTTTCGTTTTCCAGGTATAAATAGAAGAAAAAATGTACGCGCCAAAAATCATTGTCCTTTTTGTAACATGATATCCAAATTCTATTAATAATTTCATATTAATGGTTTTACATGTTTTTAAAGCTAAAAGTTTATACTTTCATATAACGTTAACGAAAATTAGAGAAAAATTTTATTGGAGATACTATAACACCACAACACCATTTTTTACCTCTTTGATGTTATTTTTCTCAAAATTGTAACGATAGTCAAATTTGGACAAAGAATTCGTGTTCAGCATGCAAAAGTCTATAAAAATCATTTACAATTAGTCTCCATAGAAAAAATGTTTATTTTCGCAGGTTAATGTAATTCGGTATGTGCATATTCTACCTACATTATTATCCAATCTCTAATAAAAATAAAAAATGATTGTAAGCCAATCTTACATGAAAACTTTTATCGTATAAACCAAAGAAACGATAATAATTGTCATTTTGACAATTTTGATATTAATCACATCAACATTGACATAATTATTAAACTATTATGTGCAGATATTATTTATCTAATTTTATATTAAATTTGTTATAAATAAACAGAATTAATTCCTTAATAAAACTCTCATTACGTATTTATACAATAATTTCATTATTATTAAAGATATTCGATCTACCGCGCCTTGAGCAAACTGCCATTCCTGAACGCGCGAAATTTTAGCTCTGTCATTCGTAATCTTTAAACTCTTCCCATTTGAAAATTGTTATAGCCTCGACATTTTGGTATTAGAATCTTTATCTTAAAATCTTCCAAAGAATTTGTCATTAAAATTATTATCGTCAGTTTTGTTACATTGTGTATAGTATTCTAACTTTAGACAGAGTATATGCGAGTCACATAAGCGAATGGACCTCAAACGTATAATTCAAACGTATTTTGTCCCGTTTTTTATATAAGATTACTAACGAAAAAATTCACACACATAATGATAGACTTACATACTCCAAAAAAACTTTGCTGCCGTACCGTTCAAATTCTAATTGATCAATAAAATTGATTAACCATATCAATCAAAAAAGATTTCAAACTTTTTTTATCCCTGGTTCGAACCTCCTATCTCATTCCGTTTTCACATAGTCGAAACTATGGAGTCTCTCTGACCCCCTTATTTAGGGTTTGAGAGTTAATAATCATACAAAATAAGTGTTTCAAATATCAAGGAAAAATTAATAGCAATTTCTTTTTATGCCATTAAAAAGAAAGACAAATGACAATCCATTAATCTCTCTCCACAATGATGCAATCAAAAATGTTACGCAATAGCAGAATACTATTTTTCATGTATAAAGAAATACATAATTTAAAGGAGGATATAAAAGTTAATGCAAGCCGATAAGCACATATGTTTTTACAATACAGTAAATTCATCGCATTATATAAATTTTATATGAATTATCACAAACCAGTCAAAAATTTAGAGAATGTATGAGAAACAGATGTTTATACCATATAATAACTTTATCAAATAAATATTTATTTATCTGCTCTTGCTAATCTATCCTTTAAACCAGAGGTCAACAAAAATTTTGTCTAAAAAAACTAGATAATAAATATTTTAGGATATGCACGCCAAGAGACAAAATATCGAAGATATTACGTACTTATATAATAAGAAAGAACATGCTTGTTTTATCAATAAAGTATAGTAATTATGCATTATAGATAAATAGATAGATAGATAGATAGATAGATAGATAGATAGATAGATAGATAGATAGATAGGTAGATAGGTAGATAAATAGATAATAAGGATAGCTATATCTCATTTTCATTATATATATATATATATATATATATATATATATATATATATATATATATATATATCATTCATTATATATATCTCATTATATATATATATGCATAGTAGAAAATGAAATATTATGGTTATCCTTATTATCTCTGTTATTAGGTACAAATTGTAGCAATTGCTTATTGAATTATTCATTTAGTATCCTACTGTTTCTTATTGTTAGTAGTGCTAATATGCCAATACATAATAGCTGATAATTGTTATAACGTATTTTTATTTTTGAGCATTTCTGAACTTTTTTAAGATACATTTTAGCACTTAATTACATATAATTTCTAATTGTTTGTAAGCTTGAGTGTATTATCACACAAATGTATGTAAACTCGAGTGTCTTTTTTTTTATTTAACTTTTTATTTGGCTGTACATCATGTCGAGTTCAATAACATTTTGTTGGTATGGCTTTAGCCATGCAGGCAAGCCATACAAAATAATAATAAATAAAATTTTCATATCAATATTTCTTCGGTTGTCGTTCTAGAAGGCTGTGTTCAGAAATATTAAAGATACTATTTGATTCTTGTTGTTTAATGTTAAATATTGATATCTCTAATATTTCTGAACAAAAGAAAATTCTAAACAATAAAAAATTAAAAATATATTATTTTGTGACAAAATACTGTGTTTTCTAAACTTAACCAATTTTTAAAATTTATTTTTGGACTAGCCTTATTACCATGACTTTTTCTTTCACCAATTATGTAATGCGTTAAATTTTTATAAATTACGTCCTAAATAACAAATATTTCATTATTTTAAGTCTAAAATCTGTTAGAGCACTTTAAAAAATATAATCGTGCAAGTTTCAATATAAAATGTTAATTATTAATAAAATTATTTAATAAATTAAAAATGGGTGCTATATTACCGCCTTCTCTTTTATCACAAATATTACCAAAATAAAATTAATCTAATTAACAATCATCGTTTTATATATAAGCAAGAAAATTATATTATGAAATAATGATAATCTTGTTTATATATAATTTAAACCGTTATTCATAATCTATTCTTATTTGAAGACCGTCTTAAAAAGCTTTCTGATTGGCTGATGACTTAAGAGATAACGCCACTTTAGAATTTTCAAAAAATCGATTTTTTTGCTTAAAATATGCTTTAAGGTCTCAGAAATAAGGTACAAATAGTTTTATAGGGAGGAAAAGTTTCTAAGACTCTATAAAAGAGATTTTGCCAGTACATCTGCTAAAAAACTAAAAATATCTGACGATACAGTGACGTAAACATTAACCCTACGTACAGTTATCGCATATTAAACTTAACAACTGTTTTGTTAGCCATTTCGGATGTTGTGTGTGTAGAATGTGCAAATCAAGAGTGAAATTCATAAAAAATGGTATATGCGTGGTTTAGGTTTTAAAATCGTCGTTTTTTGTGAAAATTGTGATGAAACCTACATTAATAATTGCCCATTGATTGATAAGGGATATAAAATAAATCGTAGAATCATTCTTTTCATGCGATTATTAGATACTGAGCTAAATTTTTGTATGAAGGCCAACGAGCGCCGCATCAAATTTTCGGAACGCTCACTTACTTACTGATGCTGCAAAAGAAGCTCGACTTACAATTACATCGACCAGAAAGAAAGAAAAGAAGATTTTTAACATAGAAGGCCAAATGTATAATGCTGGCATCGCAGACTAAAGGTAAATTGAAAATTTCTTTCTCTGAACACTAATCAAACTTTAAATGCGTTTTTCTCGAAACTGCATTTTTCAAATCGGGTAGATTTATAACTTTAACAGATCTTTATGGAATTACTTGAAATTTTAACTGTAGCTTCAGGATAACATTTCTCAGAAAAGTACGTACGGATTTTTAATTTTATTGCAAACTTTTTATTTTATAAACAATTTTTCATGCAATTTTTTCCCTAAAAACAAACCTAAAAACAACCTTTTTTTAAACTCGCACCATTTTTAGAAAAAAAAAATTTTTTTTAATTTTTGTACGTACTTCTCTAGCTAATCATATCTAGATTTTAAAATTTTTTGGTTTCTTGTTCCGGGTCAAAAATTGTAGAAGAAACCGGTGCGTAGAAAAATCCGCCCGTGCGACGCTTTTCAAAAATGATATCTGTAGTTATGAACTCTAGCACCGCCATTTTTTACTTTAAAATTAAAAAAAAAAATTTTCATATACTTAAATATATAACTAGTAAAGTCCTGGATTTCAATGCGTCTGTTTTTTTGTTTTAAAAAAAAATTATCAAAATTCAGCTTTTTTTTCGTGTTTTAGAGTGGCGTTACCCCTTAATATAAAAACGGACTTTGACTTCAGCCTGTATTTTTAAGGAATTTGATAATCTTAATCCTTACTAGAGAACTAATAAGTGTTAAAGAAGCACACCAAAAAGACCTGCTTTTTGGCCCATTTCTTTCTCAAATTTCAAACTTTTAACGTCCTGGTGAAGTAAAAGTGATCATTTTTGACACTTCTAAGAAATCTTACATGATAAAGCAATTTGCTTACCAGATTTGTATTCAGCGCGCAAAAATACATGGAAAATGGTGACTTTTATTCAAACAACAGAAAAGAAATCTAAAAACGGCGTCTTGTGTTATGAGAAACCATCATTTTCAATCCTTTATATCTCCGAAACCGCGCTTCTGCTCATCTTAAAATTTCTTTGCAATTAATGTTCTATTTTATAATACTATTTGGCATAAAAAAAGAGTTTGAAATTCGAAGTCCAAAAAATTAGCCAAATTTGGTGTTATGCTTAAAAAAAAAAAAAAAATTTTTTTTTAAATATTTTTATTTCAATATTGTAATCATAATCTAAAAACACAATATATTTTGATAATAATATTAAAAATTTCTAATTCTAGGTTTAAAAATATTATTTTCTATCTGAAAATTTTTCCTCTTAATTAATGAACACTATTAACTTTTAAATACTGAGGAAAAAATAGTGATAATTTTACTGAGGTTGCTCAAAAACAAAAATGAGACAGATATAGTGTTTTGTTTTGTTTTTATCCTCTCAGTACTTGAATTTATCAGTACTTGAGTTAAATAATGAAAATATGTTTCTTTTGAAACTCCCTTGATACAAAATGTAATTGTATCTTTGTTAAAGAATTACGTCTATTTATAATATTATTCAATATAATTTCAATACTTAACATTTTAAATGTAAAAATATTTTCAAACAAGAATGTTCTTTCAGTATGACAAGGCATGTATTATGGAGTTACCCAGAATATATTCCGATTAGAATTGTTCAGTTTTCTCTACACTAAGAAAAGTATCAATTTTATTGCTAAGAAAAGCGTTTATTCAATTTATTTCTTTTTTCTTCTCGTAACGATTTAACAAAGATTATTGATTTTTTAGGAAAATAATGTATGGTTTTGGGTAAGAACTATTTTCTTGAATATTGTTTTAAAATATATTCTTCACAATTTTAGAAAAATTTATTATTATACATTGAACAAAAAGAACTCATTCAAAAAATATTATAAAATTTTATTTAAAAAAAATCAAAATAAGTAAATTAAATTTTTGTTTACACTTAATATTTTTAATTAAAGTAATAAATTACAAGAATTTGGAATATATTTTAAAAATCTGATGAACATATGATATATTTGCAGATTATGTACTTATAAACTATTTAAAATAAGTAATATTTATTTAATTCAAATTTATATTTGTCTATCTGTATGTAGAAGTTTATTTTAAGTAAATATTACTCGTTTCAAGTAAATATGAATTTAAAATTATTGTTAAGAAAATATCCTTTGCAAAAGTAATTGCTACTTAATAGAAGAAAACTAAAGGAAAAGAAAATTTAGTAATTATTTTTCTTCGCAGAAAAATGACATTTTTCTGTATGTAGAAAAGGAAATAGAAATTTAAGAAATAATCGAGTAATCCAATTGGATTATTCCACATGCCCAGGATTTGACACAAGCCAGTTTACTTTTATTCTAAACAAAAACAAATACTAGTTTTTTTAGGGAAATAATATATGGTTTGGATGAGAACTATTTACTAATAATTAATGGGTTCCAAGTTGAATTGATTCCATCATCCCATATGTGCCATATAAACTAAGGAGTTTCTAAGTTAATTGAAAAATTATAGACTAAATGTAAAGATTAAGGATATTTACCTTTAGCTCCATATGTCTGAAATTACAATGCTCATTAAGGCAATTTCCCTGCTGCCAGTATGTGCACATTGTTTCACATCCCAGAGCAGATGGTTCATGTCTGTATGGGCAAAAGATACCCTGAGAATAAAAATATAAATTCAATAACTTGTTCAAATAAATATCATAATTTATAATCATGTAGACTTGCAGTGCCAAATCACATTGTCAATACTGCAAGTGTGATTAAACAAAATAGCATTTATACTATCAAACATTTCAGAAAATATATAAATTGTTCATTCATTGTACATGACTTACAAGTATAATATAAAAAAAATGTTTTTATTCAATTTTATTAAAATAGATATAAGCTACAAGTTAAAGTAAAAAATTTTATAGAATATAAGCAGGATATAATATTTGAAAGCTATTAAACACATTTACGTAGTAAATAAAATTATAATACAGGACAATATTAAGTAGTATAGATAAGTGTAATTGCATGGATAAGAAGACCCATCTGAATTTAGTCAAAATCCAAAAGCGAATTGACCCGCATCATTTATATTTAAACTTTCGTGAAAAATTCTTGTCAACATGGCATCAAGATGGCCGACCTAACCTTCACGAGGCTCATGAATTCCCGAACAATATGGAACGATCACGTCGCACACTTTCGAAGTAACGTCAAACAGAATCATCTGGAGATGACTGACACGACTGGTGGAGAAGGAGTCGCAAAGGGTCCTTACCTTCTTACACGTGGAATAGTAGAAGAAGTAGCAATCCAAGTTCTTGTGGTTGTGCTCCATTTGCAGGAACTTGTAGGACGATGAGTGATCGTGCTCCTTGCTAAAAGCAGAAATCAAAGATTCATCCGTGCTCTGTGCGAACCAGCGAGCGAGCCGGTGGAAGGACGATCTGTCGCGAGGGAGGAGAGGGGCGGATTATGTGGCGATCGAAAGACGACTGAACGCTTTACCATTTCGTCCGGAACATGATCGTGCAACACGTAATAAAACTGGCGGCACGCTCGTGGTCGTGAAAGAATCGTACGGTGCTCGCGAGGCGATCGGTGCCGAACTGGCCGAATCGACAAGGCCACGATTCAAACCGACGTCCCGTCGCGAGTGACAACAAACATCGTCATCCCTGCCATTCGATTCGCTCCGCCGTTTTTTCTACGAGTCTACCGCGTGTTGTATATTGTGCCTTCACAGCGTGTATACGTACACACACTTGAACGCGAGTCCCACGGTGACCTCACTGCTCTTCGTTTTTTTCCCTTTTTCTTTCGGTCGTCTCACGCTTTGCCGCGCACGCGAGATCCGCTCGAAACACTCGAGAATCGCTCGATCCTTTTCTCTTCTTCGACTCCTCGTCGGTCACCTCGTCGACGTGCCCAGCGTGCCCGTGCTCGTCCCGTTCACGATTCTACACAACTCCCGTTCATCGACACTGCTGCCAATCGCCACATCGCAACGTTGCATCGCAGGCACTGCAACCAATGCAGCTACTGTCGCTAATCGACGTTACATCCTATTCGAAAGTGCATTGAGTTTTTTTTCTAACAATATTTAATTTCTAGTCATATTCAGTGTGTTAAAAAAAACCATTCAACATTTATATGATAGTATACACCACACTGAATAAAAAAATCTTAATAAACATAAGTCAAAAACTCAATCATTTCTGAGATACAAACATTTTTGCATATTATAGCGCTTTCGAGTGCAGTGGGTTTTAAAAGCCGCAGCACAGACTTTTGCATAGCTGCATAAAGAAATTGATTAGTCGTTTCCTTAGGCATGTGCTAATGGATCATGGACCAATCAATTCCTTATGCATACGGTTATGCAACTATGCAAAAGTCTGTGCTGCGGCCTTAAAGGGCCTCGCACATAAAATGCATAACATTACATAAGCACAACATAAGACCAATGGGCCAATGAGCATTCAGCATAAAGTCGCCATATTGATTTATATAACATTTTCATTGGTCCGTCGATCTTATGTTGTGCTTATGTTATGTTATGCATTTCATGTGCGAGGCACTTAAGGGGCTCACACATGAAGTGCATAACATAACATAAGTACAACATAAGACCGATGGGCCAATGAGCATCCAGTATAAAGTCGTCATATTAATTTACATTACATTTTCATTGGTCCGTCGATCTTATGTTGTGCTTATGTTATGTTATGCATTTCATGTGCGAGGCCCTTTAAGGGCCTCGTACATGAAATGCATAACAGAACCCAAGCGTAGTATAAAGTCTATCGCACATGAAATGCATAACATAACGTAAGCACAACATAAGAGCAATGAACCAATGAGCATTCAGCATAAGTCGCCATATTGATTTACATAAGATTCCCATTGGTCCAAAGGTCTTATGCTACGCTTATGCTCTGTTATGCATTTCATGTGCGAGGCCCTTAAGGGCCTTGCACATGAAATGCATAACAGAGCATAAGCTTAGCATAAAGGTTGGTTTATGCAGGCCGTAACCGCTAACTCATGCCGAAATCTGTAAAAAATTAATCAATCATAATCGATTTATACAAAAATAATCGACTATGATTGGTCAATTTTTTACAGATTCCGGCACAAGTTAGCAGTTACGGCCTGCATAAACCAACCTTAATAGCTTATTGTAGAAGCCTATAATAGGTTTTCTACAATAAAACTATTAGTCGGTATCATAAATCATAAGCCATAAGAATTGATCAATCACAGTCAAATATTCTCTTCACATTTGATTATGATTAGTCAATTTTTATGGCTTATGACTTATGATACTGACTAATAGTTTATTGCAGAAAGCCTATAACGCCTATAACACATGAAATGCATAACATAACATAAGCACAACATAAGACCAATGGACCAATGAGCATCCAACATAAAGTCGCCATATTGATTTACATAAAATTCCCATTGATCCAGAGGCCTTAAGGGCCTCGCACATGAAATGCATAACAGAGCATAAGCGTAGCATAAGGCCTCTGGACCAATGGGAATCTTATGTAAATCAATATGGCGACTTTATGCTGGATACTCATTGGTCTATCGGTCTTATGTTGTGCTTATGTTATGTTATGTATTTCATGTGCGAGGCCCTTTAAAGGCGAAAGCACACACTTTTGCATAGCTGCAAAACCGTATGCATAAGGAAATTGATTGGTTCGTTAGCACATGCTTAAGAAAATGGACTAATCAATTTCTTTATGCATACGGTTATGCAGCTATGCAAAAGCCTGTATCGCGGCCTTAACCCAGTTCATGGCGGATTAATAACGTCACGCTCTATTTTAAGTTCACATTGGATGATTCCAGTATATGGCGTCATTAATCTAATTGGATTAAAACCATAGGCCCGTATTCATAATCGTGACTTATTTTCAAGATCGTCTTAAGTACGATCTTAAGTTACCCTCTAGATTCATAGTCATGAATCAAGCAAATGCTTGAGTAAAATCTCAAGTCAAGACTTGTCCAAGGCCGGTATTCATAGTCGAGTCTCAAGTCAGCACTTAAGACAGTCTTGGCGAAGATCGTCTTATTCGAATAAAATCGTCTCAATAGTAGTACATTTCATAGTCATGACTTGAGGCGAGCTTGGCGAAGAAGTTCTTGCTCAAGTTGTGCTTATTTGATATAAGATCGTCTTCGCGAAGCAATGCTCAAGCTAATGCTTATTTATGAATCGGCTGTTTTCGTGATATTTCTTTTGAATCTTCCAATGGGAATATTGCATACATTGAACTAAATGGAACAGATTCAATATTCTATGTATTGTATCTGTAACATTCTGTCAATCAGTGCAACGAATTAATTACATTAATTTAGCATAAAGATTAAAAGAAAAATACTCAGGTATGTAATATTAATTAGAAAACAACATATTCGAAAATTGCTAATTTTTATAAAATTACTAAAAACAACAAACTTAAGTATTATACCTGCTTTTATATTATAACCTCAACAGTAGATACGAGAATCTCGACTGTCTAACGAAGTTTGTTATCCTGATTCTTTCACACAGTGTAAAAATCATAAAAATTAATTCTGGAGATTCAGTAGAATTAATTTTTACATTGCGCTTTTTACATTGCGCAAGAGAATCAGAATTACGAACTTCGTTAGATAATCGAAATTCTTAAGTTTATTATTGAGATTATAATAAATACAGGTATTTGAGCTTGAGTTGGTTTATTTTTAAAAGTAACAAACATGTTAAAAAAGAAAAATTTGTTTTTACTTTATCTAGTCTTAAAATCATATATTTATAATTATATGTTATTTGGCTAATTGAAAAGTAGAAATTTTATTACACAAAGCTTACATGCATATAATAATTTTATATGCAAATATAAAAAAATTCTTCAATAATTCTTATATATACTTTGACATCTCTAGAAAGTATTTGTATAATTGTTTATTTAAAAAATTGTATTTAAATGTTATAACTAATTACTTAGTTTTTTAAAGAAAACAAATATGCAAATTACTTCATTGTATGCATATAGGATTAATTTATCTTGTTTGTTAATTGAAAATGTATATTTTATATTGTTGCAAAATATAGGAAGTACAAATTCCAAATATATAATAGTCATTCTATCGGTGCAACCTGTATTGCCTCTGGTACAACATTATGAATTTACCCTCGAGCAAACTCTTTCTAAATTGACAAGATTTTTTTATCGATTGGGAGCTGATGCAGTATTAGATATGATAATGGCTGATGATTTTGTTCTATTGGACACCGTCAAAGAATTTATTGAGCGTTATAAAGCTAGTAAGGAGGGCACGAAAAATCAATTACCATTGCTGTCCTCTTTGTGTCCAGGTAAAATAAATATTTATGAAAACAATCAATTAAAAATTTATAATGTTCTTGTTTCTATATCAGGTTGGGTGTGTTACGCTGAGAAAACTCATGGAAATTTTATATTGCCACATATAAGCGTTACAAAATCACCTCAACAAATTATGGGGTCATTAGTAAAGTACTACTTAGCTAAAATTATGGGTCTATTGCAACAGAACAGATATATCACGTAACTGTAATGCCCTGCTATGACAAACAGTTGGAAGTTTCCAAAAATTTTTACAATCAGCAGAGAAAAACGAGAGACGTAGATTCTGTCATAACGTCAAGTATATACATATATCCATATTAAATCTTAGAATTAACATTTAAATATAAATTATGGTATCAATTTTCAGTTGAATTAGAACAGATGCTGAATGAAGACGATTAATTAGTATTAAATAAAATAAACGAAGGTGAAATTAAACAACCATTTCGTTCCTACAGTGAAGAAATTGGAACTAAATTATGCAGTCACAGTGGCTCAGGATGGTTACTCAGACTTCACTTTTTGTTACGCAGCGAAGAATCTTTTCGATGAAGATGAC
Source organism: Solenopsis invicta (assembly GCF_016802725.1). NCBI lineage: Eukaryota > Metazoa > Arthropoda > Insecta > Hymenoptera > Formicidae > Solenopsis > Solenopsis invicta. The sequence goes on along the minus strand of NC_052664.1, from coordinate 9,712,790 downwards.
ACAGTGGATTTTAAAAGTCTTAGAAATCTCTACTTCCAGGAAGCAGAATTGAAGAGAAATGACCAAGTGTTATTAAAATTTGCTATTATTATTGGCTTCAGGAATATACAGAACATAGTTCAAAAAATGAAAAACGGCAAGTGCGTTTACGACTATGTCGAAACATGCCCGTGTAGTAATTGTTTTATTTAAAATGTATTAACACGATGCATGTAATAAATAATTAAATTTAATATAATTACTTTTATTAGGTTGCCTAAACGGCGGGGCGCAAGTGAGACCCGATGGAAACATTCAACCCCAAGAACTTGCATTGGCATTGGAAAATATGTATCGTAAACTAAGTAAGAAAACGCTAAGTAAATCTCTGAAGAAAATACAGTTGTACAGAATTTGTACAAAACTTGGTTAGAAGAACGTACAAAGTTTACGCGTATTTTAATACACGATATTACGAAATACAAAAAATGAACACAGCACTCGCAATAAAGTGGTGATGTAAACTATGTTATATATATATCATTACTTGTATAATCTATATTTTTTTGTACAGTAAGTTCATTGGCTGATTGACTCTATTTTTGCAATATAACAAAAATAAATAAATTACTAATTAATTATTTGACGCCCACTTAAAGCCATGACTTAAAATATATACCAGCATGTTATATAAATAAATTTTATGTTCTTATATATGTCTATTTAATATCACCTTATATATACATAGCTTACATTAATTGTAAACAATTAAAATAATAATCAAAAAATTTTATTTATTTAATAGAAAATAAGATACAACTAATTATCTCCAAAAATTCTACAATGCGGGATCATATAAATTAAAAGTAATGAAGGATAAAATCCTTAAAAAATATGATTGAAAATAGGAAGAATGTTATAAAATGTAAGATTATTTATTAAAGTTGAGTTTTGTGATTATTAAAGTATATCTTAATCAGCACACAATAATTTTTAAATGCTTTTTTTAATATTTATTATTCATTGTACAATTCATTATAACAATAATATTTATTAAAAATTTATTAAATATTTATTTAACATTTATATTTCATTAATTACTTATTTAAAATAATGATTTGGGAAAATGTTTATTTAACATTTATTTAATATTTATATTACATTAATAATTTAATTGCAATAATAATATTTAATTAAGAATAATTAGAAATATATATTTAACATTTTTTTTTAATTAATTTAATATTTATTTTGCATTAATTTTTTATTTGAAACAATAATTTTAAAAACATTAATTTAACATTAATTGCATATTTATTTTACATTTATTTAATATTTACTTAATATCCATTAATGTTTAATTCAAATATTACTTAATACTGATAGATATTTATCGTCTCGATAAATCAATAAAATGTTATTGTCCGCTGCCGAAATTGCGTGTCCGCAGTAATTTTTAATATATTTAACATTTTTAATATATTTCTTCCTATCAAAGAATATTATTGATTATATAATTACATTTATATTATTTCAATTAAATCACTCTTATATTTTAAGTAGTAAAAATTTACGTAGTAAAAATTACAGATAATTTATAAATTTTAACACCTATTTTATGCAATTTTTGCACAGATCGAAGAACTGCATAAAGAGTATATTAATGTAAGTGGTGTAAAAAAACTAAAAATATCTTTTATATTTTTTTCTAATACCACTCATGTTTTTACAAGAATAAAGGAATTAAAAATTTACGAGTAACTAGTCTCGTCTTTGCTGTCATTCTTTGAAATTTAAGTATTTCAACTTCGGCAAACATTAATTTGAGGTTAGAATAGTACTCCACAGCTTTGCTCAAGTCTACTTCGACTTAGCGAAGATCGTCTTGTTTAGCTGTACATACGTCATACAAGACGTCTTATTACGACTATGAATTCATGACCAATAAGATAGTCTTAAGTCTGTTCTTATTTCGAATAAGATCTGTCTATGAATCATGTTGAGACCGAAGAAGACGTTTCCAAACAAGATCGTCTTGGACAAGTCTTGACTTGAGATTTTACTCAAGCATTTGCTTGATTCATGACTATGAATCTAGAGAGCAACTTAAGACCGTACTTAAGACAATCTTGAAAATAAGTCACGACTATGAATACGGGCCCAAGGCGATCTTGTTTGGAAACGTCTTGTTTGGGCTCGACATGATTCATAGACAGATCTTATTCAAAATAAGACCAGTCTTAAGACTATCTTATTAGTCATGAATTCATAGTCGTAATAAGATGTCTTGTATGATGTATATACAGCCGAATAAGACGATCTTCGCCAAGTTGTGGTCGAAGTAGACTTAAGCAAAGCTGTACTATTCTAACCTCAAATTAATGTTTGCTGGAGTTAATACTTAAATTTAAAAAAATGACAGCAAAGACAAGACTAGTTAATCGTAGATTTTTAATTCCTTTATTCTTGTAAAAATATGACTAGTATTGGAAAAACAATATAAAAAATATTTTTAGTTTTTTTTTACACAACTTATATATAGGTACATTAACATGCTCTTTATGCAGTTCTTCGATCTGTGCAAAAATTGCATAAAATAACTGTTAAAATTTATAATTATAATTTTTACTATGGTACTTAAAATATAAGAGCAATTTACAATTATATAAATATAATAATATAATCAATAATGTTTGGTAGGAAAAAATATATTAAAAATGTTAAATATATTAAAAATCTTCGCGAAAACGCAATTTCGGCAGCGGATAACCACATGTTATTGATTTACCGAGACGATAAATATCTATCAGTATTAAATAATATTTGAATTAAACATTAATGGATATTAAGTAAATATTAAATAAACATAAAATAAATATGCAATTAATGTTAAATTAATGTTTATGAAATTATTGTTTCAAATAAAATTTAATGTAAAATAAATATATAATTAATGTTAAATGAACATTAAATTAACGTTTTTGAAATTATAGTTTTAAATAAAAAATTAAAACAAAATAAAAAATTAATTAATTTTGAAAAAATGTTAAAGTAATGTTTTTTTAAATCATTATTGCAAATAAATTATTAATGTAATATAAATATTAAATAAATGTTAAATAAACATTTTTCCAAATCATTATTTTAAATGAGTAATTAATGAAATATGAATGTTAAATAAACGTTAAATAAATATTAAATTAATATTTTTTAAAATTATTATTTTAAACATTTAATTAATGTTAAATAAATATTAATAAAGTATACTCAGTATACGTTATTGCGTGAGATAGTGAGCACGCGGCATTACAGCAAATTCGAACGTATACTTTGACAGGCAAATTTCGCTTCCTATGGACAAAGTTATCCAACGCTTCACTGGTCGTCATCAGTGCCAATGGAAAATTGTCAATTTCACTGACACGACAACGGGCAATGCTTCCACGGCGGATTTGGCAAACCGTTGGTGACTCATTTAATTCCCGGTAACTGACTGAATGACGGGGTGCGCACGATTGGACACCGCACGATTGGACACCACCACTCACAGCGGCCGATGCCTAGAGTTTTTCCGTTGGTTTGGTTAGATAAGTCAAGATGATTGGTTGGTGTCCAATCGTGCTGTGTCCAAAAGAGTGTCACCCACTGATGACGATTAGAATAGCTTCCACTTGTAATTGCGCTGAAGATGATTAAAATAATATTTTACTTCTAATTTCGCTGAAGAGGGCTCCAAAGAGAGCCAAAACGTTCGTTACTTTTAATTCATTATAAATAAATAATTGTTTAAACACTGATTGTGTTTTGCGCTCTTAAACCCGTGCTGACTCTCACTAGCTTGATTTAGCTATTTATTTTGTATTAACAAATAATATATTTTATTAAAAAGCTATATACTGTAGGGGAGACCGGGGCTATTCGTTAGACCTTTTTTTCTTTTGTGTCTCCTGAATTCTATATTCGTTAAAAAAAAAGAAAACAGGACGCTTTGAGGGTGCCGTCACATGGGGCGTAACTTGCGTAGCGTATTCTAGTAACTTCTAAAATACGTTACGCCATTTTAAAAGCCTTCTTTCACATGAAGCGTATTTCGCGGAATTTCAAGAAATGCGTGTCTAATGCAACCAATTGCTGATTAGGGTTTCTCTTGTACTCTCTAACAGAAATGCTAAACAAATTTACGATTGGTTTTTGTAATTTACGTGTCTCGGAAAGTACGCCTCATGTGGAACTGATACTCTCTAGTATGTGTGAATCATTTATGTGCGAATCTAACCTGTGCGGGCATACATCGCACCTAGGTTAAAATCTAAACTCTTGTTAAGAAATTGGAAATTTTGTCTATTAAAAGAACTTCTGTTGATAAATACTTTTTACATTTGTTAAAAAGATATATATTGCTCCTAGGTTACCATATAACCTAAATTTAAAAACGTAGGTTCACTTTTTGTTAAATATTGCACTTAGAATATATTTTTTTAAAACTACTAATTCAATTAATCATAATGCTTTGTGTGTTAAAAGATTGTTGAAGACATTGTTCGTACAATAAATTCTCCAAGACTTGAGTCGTCTTAAGCCCGTATCAGACTACGCATTGAAAATTGAAGATTGAAGATTAAAGATTGAGCTTTGGCCAATTAAAATAAAAGGAGTTAAAATTTCCTTGTTTTGATTGGTGAAATTTCAATCTTTAATCTTCAATCTCAATCTTCAATGCGTAGTCTGATAAGGGCTTTAGGAAAAACTTTTATTTGTCTCACTTACACTAATGGACACTGTGTTACACAGTGTCAACTTGTGTCGTAGCTGGAAAGCACCCTTAAAGTAATATAGTAGCATTATATGTATATTATTCATCATTCCAAGATACTAATTCTAATTAACACAAAGGTATTAATATTAATATTAATGTTATAATTAATAGTTTATTAAATTAAAATTCAATTTTGTTCTGCTTATTTAAGTTAAGAATACATGTGTTACCAATACATGTATTACTACATGTACACAGCGTTTCTTACGCAGAAAATTGAATTCAACGTAACGATAATAACGTAAAAATCGTAAAGTAACTAGGCGGATGTTGATGTTCCAGTAAAACGATATCATTGGTCGGCGCAAGTTACGCTTACGCAATTACGCCCAATGTGACGGCACCCTGATAGCGTTTTTCATTGGGAAAATTAGTGCTCACTGAGTGTGCACTCGCCGCTGGCAATTGGACGTTTCGGTTTGCGTGATAACGGTGCCAACGGAAATGCCCAATTACCTGTGCACTTTCAGTGCGCACTAGTTTTCCCAATGAAAAACGCTATGAAAGGTTGAACGTTTCCTTTTACAATGCCGGTGTAGATAGAACATGAAAGTGTACTTGCTTTGAAGTACACCCAAGGACTTTGATTCTGTCCATGGGGAAATTTTCCAAACTGAGAAGTCATCACTTTCTACATACTTGCAGTTCATGATTAATAAAATGACTAGAGCTTATTGGTCGTTACGTTAATCAAGAACTGTAAGTATGTAGAAAGATAGCGACTTCTCAGTTTGGAAAATTTCCCCATGGACAGAATCAAAGTCCTTGGGTGTACATATAAAAATGTCGACCAATGCCAAGAATTAATTACGAATAGCCTCAAGCCCGGGGTAATTCGTAACTAGTGCGAGAATATCTAGAAATTTGTTTTAAGTTGAAAGACTATAAAAAAAACTATTGTTAAGACTTTCTTTTATTTAAAAAAAGATATAGGTATAAAAAAAACAAATGCAAACATACACGTTCGCATGTCTTTTTATGCCATCGGTGTGACAGATTTCCTAACCTCACAAGTGTTAATTTTTATCGCTTTATAACTTTTTACCTGCTTAAGAGCGACAATTTTATATTCATATTCATGCTCTATCTACTAATATACACAATACGAGTATTATCAAGTTTGAACTAAATCAATGAAGAACTTCAGTTTACCTCAATGCTTAACTCTGCGTAGCGTAAACGTTCGTAACGCAGTCAACGTAAGGTTAGGGTTACCCATAGGCGCTGCAATCAGTATTAACGAATCGCCCCGGTGCTCGATATTATGAATAGCCCCAACGTTAACTGTGCACATTATTGCGTATGATCGACAAAAATAGACATCACACAACAAAAAGTAAACATGAAATGTTTCAAATACATTTAACTGAACACGACATACTCAAAGTTTTCAAAAAACCTTATTATCTTACTTAAATTTTAAAGAAATGCTGACTATCAGAAATTACTTCGACTGTCGCAAAACACATTTTTCACTACTACGACTTCAATATATGACGCTGTTGCCAACAAAACTTTGTTAGCAACATTGTTACATTAGGACGTGTTTACAGTGTTTAAAGTAAATTTTTAATATGTACCCATAAAAAGATATTTCCAATTATCGAATTACCTCGTCTAACGCCCCGGTCTCCCCTATATTAAAGCTTATTATATTATCAAAATTTATAGTTTATGTTTATATATGGTTAAATATACCTTTTGTTAAACATTTTTTAACACGAAAAATTATCTTTATAATTTTATAACTTCGAAAATCTTTGTGTTATAATAATAATGATAATAATGATAATAAAAATATTCAACTTCGCTGACATATATGTACGAGTATATAGCGGACCTTTTCGGAACTTACCACCGATATCTTTTGGATATTTAATGGACGTCCTTAGAACATCTTCAAAATATCTTATTTAATATAAAGAACAACGCTCGCAATTTTCGAATGCATACTTATTATGTATGTCGGGAACGTGTTTAATATACAATAATATGTTAGATATTACGAATTATCCCAAATAAGGTACTTGAGCCGAATAAGGTCCAGTACTAAATAAGGCCCACTTTTCAATTTAACATTTAAAAACCTGTTTTATGTTTAAAATATATGCTTAAAAGATATGTCATAGGAAGTAGATAAAGACTGAATAGGAAATTAATACCGGAGGCAACACGTTTATTCAGTGCAACGAAAGCTTGTAACAAAGTGGGTAAATCAGTCGTTTTTATAAAAATGTGTTGTAATATTTAATAAGTATACATTATTTTATGGTTTATTACAACATATTATAATATTATTCAACTTTCTAACTATAGGAAAAAACAAATATGTATATCAATTTTTGGAATAAATATACTTTTTTATAAATAATGTATTAATAAGGCCCACTTGTACATTTATTGTTAAAGTCATTGTCATTTGTTTATTATGTGTGTGGCTTGCAACAGAGAATAACGATTTTCAGTGATACTAACTTTCCATAAGCTAAAATCGCACTAAAATAGCCAGAATTTCTTAAAGTTAAAATATTAATTATAGACAAAATTAAAAATAATTGTGATGTTTTACTAGTAAAATAGATCTTAAAGGATTTTGTATTTGTGATTAATAATCATTTTAACAGTGAGTAGGAAAATAATACTTAATTCTTTGTTATTTTTAATTTATTTTTAATTCGGGTCTTATTAAAAGCACAAGAATTTAATAAGGCCCAATGTCAGAGTTTAAAAACATTTCTTTTTTGTTTACTTAAAAATGTTTTATATAGAAGATAATTTTATTTTGACGAGTGGTTGAAATAAACATTTTATTCTTATTTAGTTTATTTCAATATCTTTGTAAATAGAATTTATAAAAAATAAAATAAGTTAGGTGAGACTCGCGTACCTTATGTCCTGCGGACGACCTACAAACGTCATACTGCAGCTATGATAAACCAGTATATCCTTCGGACGTCCTTGGAACGTCCTATGGACGTACGAGGTACTGGACATTACAAGGATTTTTGTGAATATGTATTGGACGTCCGGGAACGTCCATGTGTTGTGTGGGTTAAGGCCGCATGGAAAAAATTGTTAGCATTCTAATGTAAAGTCATGTACACACTGAAGAAGATTCCGTAAAGTCAAAACGTCTGTGACAAAAAGTTATTATTAAATACAAACTACACTTTATACGAACATCCAGAATGTTTTGCTCGTTCATTGGCCTCTTTCATTATTGTTATTTTGTATGTAGGAACTAATCAGATTATTATTAATTTAACATTTATTAAACATTAATTTAATATTTATTTTACATTAATTTAACATTTATTCAACAATAATTTAATATTTATTTCACATTAATTTTTTATTTGAAACAATATTTTTTAAAAACATTAATTTAACATTTAATCAACATTAATTTAATATTTATTTTATATTAATTTTTTATTAAAAAAAACATTTTTTTAAAAACATTAATTTAACATTTATTTAACATTTATTTAATATTTATTTTACATTAATTTTTCATTTAAAATAACAATTTCAAAAACAATAATTTAACATTTATTGAACATTAATTTAATATTTATTTAATATTTATTTTATTTTTTAAAAATAAATGTTTTTTAACGTTTATTTAATGTTAAGTATTTATTTTTCATGAATTATTTAATTAAAAAAATGATTTTAGTAAGCATTTTTTAAACGTTTATTTAAAATTTATGTAATTTTTATTTAATATTAATTTTTTTACTTATTTTTCATCTCTATAAAATTATGTTTATTATTTATTTAACATTTAAACTATTTATTTTTCAATTATTATTGATTTTAAAATTCGTTTAAAAAATGTTTCAATAACATCTACGAAAATCAGTGAAAAATTAACTTAATTATATCTATATAAATAATATACTTTAATTGTATATATTTCGTCTTTTCGATAACATATTAATCTGATCTATCAGTGATGTACATGTATTAATTAGCACAAAGTGTTTACAGATCATTACGAGGGATCAGTTCGCAGCGATCACAGAAGTCAAGCAACGTTCACTGGGATGGATGACTGTGTGGAAATTTTCGAAAAAAAATTCTTAAGAAAAAAACCTCAATATTAAAAAAAAATTTGTTTAATATAAAAAAGGGCATAAATCCACTAATTTTAACGTTTCTAAAAAATTTTTTATTGCAAAAGTTTTTAAAATGTTTTTTTTTAATATTGTTTTGCTCATTTATGCTTCGTAAAAAAAAAACATTTCTTCAACGTTTAATAAACGTTTTCTTTAAATGTTTAAAAAACGTTTTTATAATATTTAAAAAACATTTTCTTTAACGTTAAAATAAACATTTTTTTAATGAAAAAAGAGTACTTAACTCATTATTTTTAACGTTTTTATAAATGTTTTAAAAAATGTTTTTTAAATCTTTTTAAAAATATATGTTGGGTATATATATAACACTGTCACAGTGTTTGACTGTATTGCGTTATTGGAAAGCACCCTCAAACTACCGAGAAAATAAAATGAGATGATTTATCAAAATGACCGTTTAGCATTGAGAATTATATATAATAACCGATTTGATTAATTCTCTTTTATGAATCATATTAACCAAACAAATTAGGAATTATTCACATTAACCAGATATTATGCATAATAACTTAATCAAATTAACAATTAACTGTGTGTGTGTGTGTGTGTGTGTGTGTGTGTGTGTGTGTGTGTGTGTGTGTGTGTGTGTGTGTGTGTGTGTGTGTGTGTGTGTGTGTGTGTGTGTGTGTGTGTGTGTGTGTGTGTGTGTGTGTGTGTGTGTGTGTGTGTGTGTGTGTGTGTGTGTGTGTGTGTGTGTGTGTGTGTGTGTGTGTGTGTGTGTGTGTGTGTGTGTGTGTGTGTGTGTGTGTGTGTGTGTGTGTGTGTGTGTGTGTGTGTGTGTGTGTGTGTGTGTGTGTGTGTGTGTGTGTGTGTGTGTGTGTGTGTGTGTGTGTGTGTGTGTGTGTGTGTGTGTGTGTGTGTGTGTGTGTGTGTGTGTGTGTGTGTGTGTGTGTGTGTGTGTGTGTGTGTGTGTGTGTGTGTGTGTGTGTGTGTGTGTGTGTGTGTGTGTGTGTGTGTGTGTGTGTGTGTGTGTGTGTGTGTGTGTGTGTGTGTGTGTGTGTGTGTGTGTGTGTGTGTGTGTGTGTGTGTGTGTGTGTGTGTGTGTGTGTGTGTGTGTGTGTGTGTGTGTGTGTGTGTGTGTGTGTGTGTGTGTGTGTGTGTGTGTGTGTGTGTGTGTGTGTGTGTGTGTGTGTGTGTGTGTGTGTGTGTGTGTGTGTGTGTGTGTGTGTGTGTGTGTGTGTGTGTGTGTGTGTGTGTGTGTGTGTGTGTGTGTGTGTGTGTGTGTGTGTGTGTGTGTGTGTGTGTGTGTGTGTGTGTGTGTGTGTGTGTGTGTGTGTGTGTGTGTGTGTGTGTGTGTGTGTGTGTGTGTGTGTGTGTGTGTGTGTGTGTGTGTGTGTGTGTGTGTGTGTGTGTGTGTGTGTGTGTGTGTGTGTGTGTGTGTGTGTGTGTGTGTGTGTGTGTGTGTGTGTGTGTGTGTGTGTGTGTGTGTGTGTGTGTGTGTGTGTGTGTGTGTGTGTGTGTGTGTGTGTGTGTGTGTGTGTGTGTGTGTGTGTGTGTGTGTGTGTGTGTGTGTGTGTGTGTGTGTGTGTGTGTGTGTGTGTGTGTGTGTGTGTGTGTGTGTGTGTGTGTGTGTGTGTGTGTGTGTGTGTGTGTGTGTGTGTGTGTGTGTGTGTGTGTGTGTGTGTGTGTGTGTGTGTGTGTGTGTGTGTGTGTGTGTGTGTGTGTGTGTGTGTGTGTGTGTGTGTGTGTGTGTGTGTGTGTGTGTGTGTGTGTGTGTGTGTGTGTGTGTGTGTGTGTGTGTGTGTGTGTGTGTGTGTGTGTGTGTGTGTGTGTGTGTGTGTGTGTGCGAGCGTGCGCGTGTGTGTATAAATAGGGGAAATAGGTAAATTGCAAGCACCTAAGGGAAATTTATCGCAGTGAAATGATTTTTGAAGTTGAAATCGATACAAGTACCAGAAATAGAAACTTTAAACATTTTTTAATCATTATGTATTGTCATATTGAACAATTTTTTATTTCGCAATGCTATATTCGGCAAAAAGAGGCAAGTGGATAAACAAAAAAATTTCTCGGGCTTTGGGTAATTGTACGTGCGGTTGGCAAATGTACGCAGAAGAAAAATAAGGTTACAGCCCATTCTTTTAGCTGTATTACACTGTACTAGTGGCACTATAGTTAGTCTCACGTGGCCTCACGCCTTTCAAGATGGATACGTAAAATTGTCCACTGCGGATTTGATTTGATAAAAAAAACAATATTACTCAATGACAATTACTCAATTATTTAATAAAATTTAATAAACAATAGCTCAAAAAACGCACAAAAGACGCTACTTTTGTTAGATAAAACAAGATTAAATAAATAAATTAAAAATACGGACTTATTGCCTTATTTTCTGAACGCCAAAATCGCAACAAAAATCATGATTTTACTTTTTCTTATTTTTTCAATTAACTACGTTTTTAAATGATATAACGTATGGTTATATATTAAAAAAATATCTTTAGCCTACAAATATCGTCGTGATATAATCTCTATTCATCAGGAAGATGCCAAACCACGAAGCCCATACAGCACAGAAAATTGCAGCAACATTGCAGCAATGTTGCAATGCTGTAGATTGCAATGCAATATTACGGAGACATTGCAGAAACATAAATTAACACTATGTCTGCAACATCGCATGGCATATGCCAGTAATATTCCGGAAACATTGCAATATTATAATTTTTTAATAAAGTAGTAACAATAAAGAGTCAAAGCAAAATATTCGCGTATAATAATATATTAATTTAACTCGTTCATAATTATTCATCCGCATTTAGCAAACTAAGGTCGGGCGACATTACTAAATTTTCCGCTGAATCTCTACATTCCCTAACAGTACAACCGTCCATATGTCGACTGTAAGTCGACTCATCCAAGTCAGGCTTTCAAAGTTGACTGCAAATTGATTTTGCATAGACGTCTGCAGACATCCTTCAAATGTTGACTCCAAGACGTCTAGAAAAAGGCATGCGGTCCCGTGGTGCTGTGTGCATTATACGTAGTATTGTTAAGAAACATAAATATTTATATCAATAGATGAAATAGGTCCATATATGAAGAAACTTCGATCTACAGCCCAATGAACAAACAATATTTTTTAATTGTTTTTTAATAAAAATTTTTTTATATTTAATTTAATTATTGTATTATATTGATATATATTTTCTAATTGCATCCTATTTAAACAAATAACAGAAAAGTTATTCCAGATGCTATTCTGAATTTGCAAAATTAGTAAAAGAAACTATAATTTTATATTTGTTTATATAAATATTGTGCTTTAATTATACATATTTTATTTTTTCATCAACGTATATTGACCTGATCTACCAGTTATATACACATATCAGCATAAAGTCACAGGTCATCATGAGGGATCAATTCGCAGTGATCACGGAAGTCAAGCAACGTTCACCAGAGTCGCAACTTGGATGGGTGACCGCTTGGAAATTTCCGAAAAAGATGTTTTGTTAAAATGTTACACAAATATTGTTTTGTTCATTGGAATTATGTGCTGTAATAATATTTATGTGAATATTTTGGAAAAATGGGATGTTTCAACGCAATATTTCAAAAAGCGGACATCTTAATGTTGCTGCAATCTTCCAGCAATGTTGCAGCAATGTTTCGCAATCAAAATGCAATATTACAATGTTTCAATGAAATCATTCTGCAATGTCCCTGTAATCTCTCTGTGCTGTATGGGAGCGTACAATTACCCAATGCGTACAATAACCCTACTTTCCCCTATGTATGTACAAGATGTTCGATAATGGTTGTATCCATGTTTTACCATAAAAAATGATTCACCGACTTCACACCATATAAGTTACATGGAGTGCAATCGGTAAATCATGGTTAAGGCACGCTCTTATGGTAAAACGTGGATACAACCTGAATGTATGTATATAAGATACGTACAGGGTGCCAGAAATGGAAAACCTACCGCTTTGAGAACATAGTGAGGATGAAAAGGAACAAATCTTTTATCATTTTGCGATATTCGCTATAATTATTGAATTATAAAATAAAACGTCTAAGCTAATGTGCGATGCCATCACACCTAGCTCGGTGGCAACGGCGCGCAGCGGGAAAGGTAACATATCAATATCTGAATTGACACGGCGCAACGGTCTGAATTCGCCGCATCGCGTGTACATACACTGCAAAATCATATTATTTTAAATAAAACATTTTCTTACACATTTCTTGTATCATTGTAAATCACGTTATTCACCCCGCAAACAAAAATTGATCGACAATTTTTAATGTATTTTAATTCCAAATTCTTGATGCATATGGTTAGAAAGGAATTGAATGTAATAAAATTGAATTAAAACATAAAAATAAGGACTCTCGATATTAAAAAACAACTAAGTAAAAATAAGGTCAGTGAGTATCAGCGCGAATATAATTGCGCAATAAAAACTACAGATACAATTAAATCTATTTATTCATAATATCAGTCAACAAACGTTTCGACTCTCTTAGTCTACCAAACCTTATGCAAGGATTGTGATGCGTTATACGTTGGCCAAACCGGTAAAAAACTAAAAACAAGAGTCACCAAACATTGCAACTACATTAATCGGAACACGACTAATCTTTCTGTAATTATCGAACACAGATTAAATTGTAATCATGATTTCGACTGGGAGAATATTAAAATTTTAGACAGTGAACGCTTCTTAAGCAGACAATTAATTTCAGAAATGCTCAATATTCAATTGCAAAAAATGATCTCAATTTACAAACAGACACAGAATTTCTGCACAATACACACTTGTCATTTTTAAAGAAACTGTGAGATTATTTATGTAATTTAATCACTTCGTTCTGCTTATTTATTTGTTATTGTACAAATTAAGTGTTTTGTTAACCGACGTATTTTACTGGCCTCTCTGTTTTATATTATATTTTCGCGCTCTTATTTGTGTTTGTATTAATTGATCAGTTCAACCTTGCTGAATTATAATGCTCGGGTCAATATTTTCCGGCGAAACTCTTAGCACGAAAGTCAGTATTCCCGTGGTGTTGAGACAAGACACACGTCTCTCTGCGGAGTTAATAACTTGTAATAACGTGAACAAATATAATTTTGACAAGTGAATATTTCACATGACAAGCATTATCCAAAGCTTCACACGTCGTCATCAGTTCCTATTGATGAGTCTCATTTTAATTTTATCCTTCAAATGCAATTGCTCGTCATCTTAAACAATATTTTAAAGATGTCATTTCCTTCGAATTTGATATGCGTTAAGATGCCACTGCGGATCTGGCAAACCGATGGTGATTCAACCGCATTATACATTATGGACTGATATCAGCTATTTTTTTCTTCTGTTTACTTATACGCTGAGGAGGACTCCAAAGAGAGTCAAAACGTTCGTTGACTGATATTATGAATAAACAGATTTAATTGTATCTGTAATTTTTATTGCGCAATTATATCCGCGCTGACTCTGGCCTTATTTTTATTAACTGTTAGTTGTTTTTAAAATTAAATCTTTTTTTTATTCACATACAGGAATAGAATGTGATTCGTTTTCATACTTAGATACTTGTATGTGAATTTTTTTCTGTAATTATGTTAATTTTCTTTAATAAAAGTTAACTCCTAGATAAATAAATAAAATACACATTAATAATTAAAATTTAATTAACATTTTGTATATTTTGCATAATTTGTATAATTGTACATTTTTATTTAAAAAATGTGGACAAATGTTTAAATTGTAATTTTTAGTAAAATAATCTTAATACAGTTTAATGCAATTTTCCTTACAGTAATCTTGTAAATAATAATAAAGTAGACATTAATATGCATTTATATGTTTCATTGATTTCTAATTTTTGAAGGTTTGTTTTAATGTTTAGAAAAATAAAAATTTTACATTTACTATTTTATAATTCACAAGAAAATTTTAAATTTGTGTACTGTTGGAATAATTTCGTTTCAATCAAGTATTACAAATTAAAAAATACATTTATGATCCCCAAATTTTCTTTTGATTGAAAAGAATAAAACTCAATTTTTTCTTTTAATCCTGTATTATGGACAAAAATTAGATTTGAGTCTCTCGAACGATTTTTGCATTGGAAAAATAGCAATAATGTAATTTTACTTTTATGTCATAAATGATTAAAATGAATTGCATGAGCCGTGTAAGTTTTTTTGAATTGAAAAAACAGGAATCATTCCGTTTCATGTATTACAATAGACTGATGTAATCCACGTAATCTTTTTTAGATTGACAGTATAGGAATCCCGTAGTTTCAATCTCACTTCACGAATTAAAGTAGATTTTTAAGCTTTAATTGGATTAAAATGGATTTAAAAAAAATTAAGAATTTGGATTTGGCAATAATCATTCAAATTCATTTCAATCTATTTCCGTTTGCTGGATAGCACAACTAAATACGTCTTAATGTAATTAAATATATTAAACGACGTAATTAATCAGAACACTGTGCCAAACATATGCTAAATGTTACAATACGTTTGCCTTACCTTTCCACTTGGTTTTTGTTGCGATATTTTAACTTATGCTTCGAGATTTTCTCGACTTTATCGCTTTACGTAACATTTTTGCCGAAGTGTCCTTTTTTGACGTGTTAATGTGCGTAAAAATTGTATACTTGGAGTTACAGCGTAAACTCGCGTCGATGTATTGTAAATCCAAGTGTATTATTTTTACACATAAATGGCACAGGACAATAACACATTGGTTGAAGACCTTTTTTGCATGTTTCTTTTAAACAACAAATCATATAAAATAATGTAATTAATACATTTGGCACAGACGTTTTATTTTATAACTCGATAATTATAGCAAATATCGCAAAATGGTATGGCTTTTTTGTTCATTTTTATCCCCTCTATATTCTCAAAGCGGTAGGTTTCCCATTTCTGGGACACCGTGTATAACCAAGTTTTCATGTTACATATTTTATTTTTCCACGTATTATATCAATATTGATTACATAATAAAATTTTATTTTAACATTGCTGAAATATACAGTTGATAAAATAATATATTTCGACAAAGTATACTACATTTACTATATTAAAATCAAGCTATAATAATTCAGGTGTTACACTGAACATATTGGCATATCCTCAATGTCATTTATCCTATTAAAATTATCTAGTAACTGTAACGTTTCACAACAAAAGCTACGGAGAAAGCGAACGTGGCAAAGCATACGTTGATTCATTTGTGCTCTCTCCGCATAAATGAATGTTGAAATCGCACAACCCACTCTTCGAATCTTTAGCACTTTGATATTTGGAAATGACGATATTTTCAAATATATATACTATATTTCTGCTAATATATAAAATAGGTTCATTTCGTAAACTATGGCTGCATCGTTACTTCGGACAATGTGTCACATGACCGTTGATATACGATATGAATTTACGAAATGGGACCGTCGCTCATGCACTAAATGGCATGACTGTTCTCCCTTCTTTATATATACAATATATATATATATATATATATATATATATATATATATATGTATATATGTATATATGTATATATGTATTTATATATGCAACATCTTTTTGGTACTTACTAACTAGATTAACTAATACAAAGTTATGTAAGTGGAATTAAATGCGCCTCCAAAACTCTTGCCCATTGACAATGGTAAAACATGTTATCAATCCAATACACATGGCCAAAATAAAATTAACAATGTCTAAAATCGGATAACAATATAAAAGTTTTATAAGAATAATAACTATCTAAAGTAATTATAAATCGTCTAAATATTGAACTATGTAAATATTGAAAAACCTAAATAATTATAAATTATAAAGGTATTCTACCAAAGTATAATATTATCGATTTTCTTATACGATTTATTCATCTTCAACTTCCTAAAATTTGTATGTAATGTAATAGGTAATTAGTAATATAACAAAATGTGTTATATATGTAATATAAATAAGAACTTAAAATATATAAAAAGGAAGAATTCAAGCTTTGCACCGTTAGAAACAATTATATTCAATATACAACTACATAGCACATTACATTGCGGCTAATTGGATAATAAGATTATAGAATGTTTTCCCTCGATATCTCTAGAAGATTATAAGTCTTTTCGTTTTTTTTAAATATATATATTGGGTATATATTACTAAAACCTTTAAAAAAATGGAAGAAAGAAATAAAAAATTCTTTATTTATATTTGCAAAATATATAATATAAAAAATTATATATTAAAAAATAATACTAAAATTATATTACATAAAAATGTATGTAAGATATAGATATTTATTGTACAACTCTAATGATTAAAAACAGACATGACTTTAGTGTAATATTCTAATATAGAATAAAAACATTTTCGGTGTTAATATTAATTAATACCATTTAATATTAATTAATACCAAACATGTTTCGTAAAATAATTAATTCACCAAGAAAAGAACTATGAGCAAACTTTAGGAAGTTGATCTAACTCAGACTTGAATGATAAAAAGACATTGATACAATTAAACTGCAAGGAAAATTATTCCTGCAATATAAAACGTTATCAGACCATATAAATGTATTGTACATATAAGCAAATCCTTCATTATAGGTATGATATGTGCATTATAAAAAGCTTATCTGTATATCTGAAAATAACAAAAATTTCAACCATTACCTTTCACTTCTCTCTCTCTCTCTCTCTCTCTCTATTTCTCTCTATCTTTCTAAGCCTACCTTCTTTACGCTTTTTTCAGTCATTGCGTTCATTAGTTAAATATTATACATAACTACATCTTATTGCACTTTCTAAGCAATTACATCACCACATAGATACATGATCACGATATTTGTATTTGTTTATTAGAAAATATTTGCCGAGAGAACGCACCGTTCAAAGTCTCATCTAAATGGAAATCTATCTAAATGGTATATCTACAATACATGAAATATGTATATTAAGAGCAGAAATTTACATTAGAAAACAAATTTTAATTACATCTTGTATTCGTCGCACTAAAAAAATACCTTCCATTTATGTAGGATTGACCAGCAATCCGTTATAGAAATTAAATCTATCGAAATAAAACTCTAAGGAAGCTATTATCAGGATTAAGTGTAAACCAAAAAAGATGTAGTAAAAAGATCATTATTTGTAATCCATCATATTACAATTCGCTTCCTTTAAAAATTCACCAAATCAATTTCGTTTCTGACTTTCATATAAATTATCTGAGAGATTCTAGAGCGACTACTGTAGACCAATATCTCCGAATTTTATACAGTCTTATTGAAACGCGTTTCAAATCACGTAACTATTATTATTTATAAATTTCATTCGATGAATAATTAAATCAGTCAATATAAAATTATATGATATAATACCACTAGATCACACAATTCCCATTTTTAATCTATCCATAGGCTCAACTATCATATATTATTAAATTACAATCATCTGTTAAATCATCGTGCTTTGCAGTATGCTCTTACAAACCGTAATGTCCGTGGAAAACAAAATATAAAAATATAATCAATTGTAAAATCAATCTCGATATATTTAAATTATAATGGATTGACTATTGCACTTGCTTATTCCGTACATGTACATATACATCTTCCTAAAATCCTGAGACAAGTATACTTTGAATATATTGCACACACATGCAAATATGCAAGTACTGTTCAAATAGATTTCAATTTCCGTCTTAAAATGCAAAAAAATGAGAAAAACCACATTTATTAACATAGATACTAAACCAACTCTAAACAAATTGTTTACATGATTTATCTACATTTTTATCATATTTTAAGACTATTACTTTGTTTTCGGAAGGATATGTATACTGTATAAGTATGTATATATAGATAAATAACAAAATATTTATTACTTATCTATACATACACGATTATACCAAAATAATGCATAATACAATAAATACGATCATACACAACTTTCAATCACATTATTCATAAAGAGTCGATACACAAGCGAATTATCACTTATCAAAAATTCGTACGATAAATTACTAATTTTGCAGTAAAATACAGAAAACACAGATTAATATTATAGTTCATTATCGCCTTGTATTAAATCACGGTAAGAAAATTGATATTTTTCATTTAAGTTTGCATACGTTGTATGCGCATCTATATGATTCTTATCATTGTGTTTTACATTATAAGCAAAAGACCTAAACGGCAGTTACTAGCATAATTACGGCAGACGAGAATAAGATATCTTAAGAAATAGTTATAGATTTTATAGTGTTTCAAAAAAATGAAACTCATTTTAATCCTTATTAATTCGTAAAGTTGAAAACGTATAAAGCTAAAAATTATAGCATTAACACAATAAACATTCTATTTAAATAAACCAAGTCTCTTTGCTCTACATAGAGACAGCCTAAAGTAAAAAATGTTTTTTGCGTAATTATTTATAGAAACTATAAATAATTAAGACTTATTAGAACTACAACATTTGGAGCAATCAAAACAACTGGTGTGCTATCTTTTAATAGACCATGAAGCTCTATTACTACCTCCAGGACCGTCTTCCAGTCTTTGATTTCGCAGCTCCGAAATAGTTTCGTGTAAGAGTCTCTTCTCTTCTAAAAGACTCGCAATATCGTCTTCCGCGGCATTCAAACGAGATCTTATTATATCCGATTCCTCCTTTATGCGCATTAATCTCGCATTTTCTTCTGACAATCTCTCCAAAGCACCCATACGACGTCTCAGTTCTTCATTATCCAATTTCAATTCCTTACTGGATTGTCTTAGAGCTTTCAATTCCCTCTCGCATTCCGCATTCTTAAGCAGGTAACTGTTGTCACTCGATAATGCTGTATTTGGACGATTTTCATCTACTGTAGTTACTAAAAAGAAGAAAATCATTATTTGACCTACTAAAAGTTATATTGTAAATTCTAACAAATATAATCAAACATAGCATTATTTAGTTTCTTTCAAAAAAAGTAATAATTAAAAAGGAAAATAAATATACACTAATATACATATATCTAGTCACACCAATGTCAGATATGTGCTATATAAAATATATAATTTTTATAATAAAAAATGGATACTTATAGATTGTATTAGAAAAATATTATAAATTATATTAACTAGAGTATGTATACTTATGACAAAAGAAATTTTTTTATTAATTCAATATTTGTCTAATTCTTCATAATAAATTTAAAAAATCATCAACATTAAATAATCAATCTCATGTTGATAAAAAAATTGCTGGTACTAATTTCCATTTTTAAGTACATCATACATACAAATCTACTAACAAGAGCCCAATCACAATCCGCTTTTAATATTTTTTCTAAAATTAATAATTTTTGAATTATATATTATTTAAACACGAAATATATTTCATCAAAAAATTCCTAACGTCAATCTGATGATGCATCCTTATCGGCCAAGACGTTATATCTTGTATGAATGTAAAAATAAAAACCCATCAATACTGATTTTTCTTATGCATTATTGTATATTATGTTAATATGGGATAAAACTAAAAAACTCACAATATTCGGATTATGCTCGAGAAACGCGTAAAATGAGACGTATATTAATGTAATTCTACAGTAATGTAAAAGTCACAGCAACTTCAGTCAATCAAATGAAAGTATATAAGGTATAACGTCAAAACGTTTGCGCACTTATTCAAATAAGCATTTTTTTTTAAGTAATATTTTTCGTTAAATATTGATTGTGCGCCGATACAAAAAATAATTGCTTTAAAAGTCATATACATATAATCTGTTAAATAATCATTGTTTTAAAATTCATGTTAAAACCGGAGTGTCTGGAACAAATTCACTTCTTTTTAAAATATGTGATTAACAGGGTTGGTAATTTTAAAATACACAGTAATAAAGTATATAAAAAACCATAAAAGTTTTGCATCAAAAGTAATCAGTCTCTCTCGTCGCGCCGATCAGTAAAGATCTATATGTTGTGTAAGTTACAAGTGACCAGAGTTGAATATGTTATATAACGACTATAACGACGAACTGTAAGTTCTAATTATGTGCATGAAAAAAATTTTTTCAATTAATACGGCTTAAAAAAACGCTCATAAATATATTTTTTTCTCTAAAGTCTTGATGATCAAGAATCGAACAAATTGCATGAGTAATATAATGAGAAGCAAATGGTCGTCGAACATTTGAACACGATTTGTATCGCGGATTAGGAAATGACAAAGCAATTAAGAAAATTATAGACTTTAATTGCCGAATTATTTACTCGAACTTCATGCCGTCTTGAAAAAATTGTTTGTGTTTTGCGTCATTAATGTAAGAGTGTTATACACACACACACGCGCACGCGCACGCGCACGCCCACGCACGCACGCACGCACGCGCACGCGCACGCGCACGCGCACGCAGCACGCACGCACGCACGCACGCGCACGCGCACGCGCACGCGCACGCACGCACGCACGCACGCACGCACGCACGCACGCACGCACGCACGCACGCACGCACGCACGCACGCACGCACGCACGCACGCACGCACGCACGCACACACGCACACACGCACACACGCACACACACACACACACACACACTGAAGAAGACTCCGTAGAGCCGAAATGTTTATGTCGAATATATTAATAAATTTATATTTTATACAAACACCTAAAAATTTTTTTGCTCGTCTCACTGGCTTTACTTATTAATTCATAAAAGTTTTATTTAAAACAATTTAAATATATAGAGAACGACTCCGTATAAGTGGCCACTTCTTTTATTTCGTAAATTAATAGAGATAAGCTAGAGAGATATTCGACCGATACATGTGTCTAACATACAAATTCAAATAAGAAGGCCTATATGGTCATAGCTAGATCTTAGTGCTTTTATATATACGTGTGATTTTATATACTTTCTCAGACTCAACCAAACTGCGTGCCGTTACTTTCGGTCATATAACACAGTTATGATCAAATAAGAGTTAGTAATATCACTTTTATTAAATTAAAATTAATTTAATAATACTTGATGCTTACTAGCATCTATATTAACCCTTTCCTCCGTACCGGAGATTCGGGAGGTCCCAGGTTCGAACCCTGGCTGAGGTGATATTTTTCGCAATAAATTCTTTATAGTCTTTCAGGGGGGGAGGGTTAATATAGATGCTAGTAAGCATCAAGTATTATTAAATTAATTTTAATTTAATAAAAGTGATATTACTAACTCTTATTCGATCATAACTGTGTTATATGACCGAAAGTAACGGCGCGCAGTTTGGTTGAGTTTGAGAAAATATATAAAATCACACGTATATATAAAAGCACTAAGATCTAGCTATGACCAAATAGGCCTTCTTATTTGAATTTGTTAATAGAGATAAACCTAATAATAATAATATCAAATTATACGGTTTGAACTAAATTCTATTGTGAGTACAGTGATCACTTAAAGAAATTATATAAATTATGTTAAAAAACAGGCATACATAACTTTCGCATGATAAAATAAATATTTCTATATGATAAAAGTTGTACCGTTCTTTCTAATGAATACAACAATGTATAATATATTAAATTATATTACAAATTATACAACTCATGTTGGTTTAAAATTTCATGGGGGAATACTACTTTTTCAATTTCAGCTCTGCGGTGTGGCTAACTTCTAACTGTGACTTTATAATCAGATGTCAACATGTTACATGTCAATCGCCAAAGTAAGAATCAGAAGTTAACCCCACTGCAAGACTGAAACTGAAAAGATAGTACATTTGTCCACGAAACTTTAAACAGACATAATTTGTATAATTTGTAAAATGATTTTGAAGTCGTATATCATTGTACTCATTAAAAAAAAATGTCACAACTTTTATTATGTAGAAATATTCAGTTTACCAATAATACAACAAAAAGAGGCCAATAAAACAAGTAAAAATTCAGTTTACCATGTAAAAATTATGCATGTTCTCTCCGTTCTTTAACATAGATTATTTCTTTAAGTGACTACTGTAATCACATTAGAGTTTAGTTCAAATATAATTTTATTATTTTTATTGAGTCTATCTCTGTTAGTTTACGAGATAAAAAGGAGAGACCACTTATACGGAAACACCTTGTATACAGGGTGATTCAAAATAACATATTGGTCCCGTTACTAGCATATTCGTAATCAAATTTTGAGACGATTTTTCGTTTGGTAAAAATTCGTCCAGAGCTTAGTTTCCAAATTATAAAAAGAATTAGTTAACTTATGACAAGTCGGATGCAAGTGGTAGACAGGGGCGGCGCGACTCACTGTTACACGCGGGTGTTTCCGTGAGTCGCCTGCTGTTCTCAAATGACTGACAACAGTACACGGACAATACATTCCTATTTAAACTTTCTCTCTCCGTCTTTCTCCCTCCCTCCCTCCTTCCCTACCACCATCCCCTCCTCCCCCTTCTCACTCTCTCTCTCTCTCTCTCTCTCTCTCTCTCTCTCTCTCTCTCTCTCTCTCTCTCTCTCTCTCTCTCTGCTGCCATCAACGCCAACTATGTCTTAGTCCTTACGCTTAAGGCGATGCTGGACAACATATATATATATATACTTATATGTGCTTATTTTTATTCCGGCTTTTCTCTTAATTGGCTTTATTGATCTAGAAATCCTTTTACACGATTAAAGTAGTGACAAAAATATTTGCCGGAAACTATAATTCAATACAAAAAACGAAAGTTGATTAAAAAATTATAGTTTAATTATCGGCATTTGCAGCCGATTCGTGACAACATGTGCCCCATATAAAAGTTTTAGACTTGGTATGTATAAAATAAGTAGTTTACGGCGAGTAGAAAAAATGAAAGAACAATACGACGCTTGCAGAATGATCCTAGAAGTTCTAGTATAAGAAAAAGGCCTGAATAAAATTTGTTTATGTAATTTTCACATATATTGATGCAAAGAGCATAAATTGCGTTCATGGTAGTTCAGAAATCCTGCATTAGAGGCGCTAAAGTAAAAAAAACAAGGACAGACGAGTGCGTTTGACAAAGAGCGTTAGCCTTCTCCTTTTACTCTTTGCCTCACGCGCGACCCGAGTTCGTAGAAGAAAAATCTGCAATAATCTGAAATACCGACGTCGAGTGAGTTTCACCGTCAGTCCAGCATCGCCTTAATGGCACACCCATCGAAAATACAGATCGCGTAATCAACTTCGGCTTGACCTTTACTAGCGTGCTGAGCTAGAATGAGCAAGTTAAGGCATCCTCCCAGCGGGTAAATGGAGTGCTCTGGCGTCTGAAATAGTACAGGCACTGCCTGTCGCGCCTTTTACGAGTGCGACTGGTGTCCTCTCTAATTTTCCCATTCTTTGATTATTGTTCTGCTGTCCTAACTGATCTAACTGGTCAGCAAAGTCTCAAGCTCAGACGGCTTATAAATCCTTGTGTGCGCTTTATTTTTGACTTCCGTAGAATCGATCATGTCTCCCATCTCTATCCCCAGCTCGGTTGGCTGAGCGCGGAGAACAGGAGATCTTACCTCCTCAGCTGCCTGATCTACTCTGTCAGCAGTACCGGGACACCTTCCTATCTAGCATCCTGTCTGGTGCCTCGCGCCCGATCACGCGCTACTTCTAGGGCTTCTTCGCTCGACTTTGCTGTACCTTCCAATCGCATATCAACTTACCAGCGCTTATTTTCCGTAGCTGCATCTACGTTTTGGAACTCACTTCCCGCACCCATCCGCGGTGCTGTTTCCACTGGCGCCTTTAAGCGTGATCTTCACCACCTTTTGCTTCATAGTGAGGCTCCTCATTTCTAGGCCTAACTGCGTTCTAGACTATGTCTAATTAAATTATCATGTTTCTTTACTTTACTTATTTTCTTACTTTTCTCGTTTTCGTTCTCGTTTTCACTTGCTTAGCATATAAATTTTTCTTTCTGTTTGTATTATATAAATATATATTATATTTTTTGTTCTGTTTATTTTTCTATTATGTCTGTATATTATATTCACTGTTCGCTCGCGCTCAACATTTTATTTAGCACATTTTTATTTCTATTCTAATTATTGTTTTTATTTGTATCTCTATTATTATCTTTATATTTGTTGTTATTAGTTTTAAGTTGAACTATTCTCTGATCTGTATCATCTGTATATTCTGCCTGTCCTTAGAGGGTTTACCCTAGGACAATAATAAACGTCCAATCAACCAATCAATCAATCAATCAATCAATCAATCAATCAATCAATCTCTCTCTCTCTCTCTCTGTCACTTTAATTATGCTTGTCTGTTGTATGTTTAGCTATGCACTTAACTTGTCAAATATCGATCTTTGTCATCCGGCCGTCAAATATCGGGATTACTGTGAAATCTTCAAGTTTACATTATTATAATGAATGTAATATGCCCGTGAATAATAAAATTTAATGCAAATGAAATTACTTAAATATCATTTGCAAGTTAAAAGTAGCACATTTTAAACGCACAAGAAGGGAAGAAAGGATAGAGAGAGGGAAGAGGAGGGGCGTTCGAACAAGTTTAAACACGTTTACTCACGCATCATCCCACACGGCGATCAACTTATTGTTTTCACGATGCGACAGTTCAATTAAAATTTGTCCTCTATCCGGGTCTATCCCTCAAAGTTGTTTCACATTTTATCACATTTACATTATTTACTCTGTACTTGATCAATAAACGCGGAACGACGCGACGAATTGATCGATCGATTTTATTACTTATTATTAATCACTACTGATCACTACAATCATTCGACGCGTTAAAATTACTCGAAAAAACACGTATTTACGTTACGATCACACAACACGTGTTCACTCGACGATATCAAGCAGTCGACTGGATGTTATTGGTTATGTTGTTATAAGAATGTCGAACGATTGGTTAAAGCCATAAATCAAAACGCGGCAATTCTTTTAACTTGCAAATGATATTCAAGTAATTCCATTTGCATTAAATTTTATTATTCGCAAGCATATTACATTCATTATATAATAATATAAACTTAAAGATTTCACAGTAATCTCGATATTTGACGGTCGGATGACAGAGATCGATATTTGACAAGTTAAGTTTAAGTTAAGCATAATCAAAGTGACAGAGAGAGAGAGAGAGAGAGAGAGAGAGAGAGAGAGAGAGAGAGGAGAAATAGGAAGAAAAAAAGTTTAAATAGGAATGTGTTTTCCGTGTACTGTTGTCATTTGAGCGCAGCAGGCACCTCATGGAAACACCCGCGTGTAATAGTGAGTCGCGCTGCCCCTGTCTACCACTTGTATTTGACCCGTCACACTCTAAGTAATTCTTTTGAAAACTAAGCTCCGGACGAATTTTTGCCAAAGAATTTAATTACGAATATGCCAGTAAAGGGACCAATATGTTATTTTGAGTCACCCTGTATATGTATAGGAAAGAGTGGGGTAAATCTATTTATAGCGTTTATCTTCTATAACACGCAATGAAGTGTTAAGTTAAACTAAAGCATTAAACTGAGAGTTAAAAGATAATTAAAAGCTCTAGCTGAATAAGGAGGGTAAAGATTCCCCGCCCCCCCATTACAGATTTGTCTGAAATTTGACCCATCTTTCAGTTATTAAAAAACATTAAGTTTCCTAAATTTTCAAGCTCAATCCTATTGTCCATAACCTTGAAAAGTGTTTTTTGGTAAATAATTTTTTTTAATTGTGGTCAATGAACGAAAACATTACTAATACTGTGTAATTACCAACACAGCACGTAATGTTGCAGTGGTATCACAGTAATATTACAATATCACAAAAATATTACATATTACTATAAAATATCGCAGAAATATTACTGAAATATTACACGTTGATAATAACATTAAAATATTCCAGTGACATCGTTGCAATATTTAATAGGACCTAAAAAACAAGGTAATGTCAAATGACGTTTCTTATGTCTTATTAATGCAACGTCACTATCTCTTTAATTTTGATATTTTCAGTATTCTTAATATTCTTCATAATTTCGGTACCCTATTTATTTAATTCCTTACAATATTATTTAAATATCATAAACGAGAGTGTCCCAATTACGCACAGATCCGATTGGACATCAGCAATCATAGCGGCCGATGCTTAGAGTATTTCCGTTAGTTGGGTTAGATTAGATTACGCGATTGGTAGTGTCCGATCGGGTCTATGCGCAACTGCGACTCACCCACATAAACATCACAAAAATATTGTATAATATCACATTAATATTACTGTAAAATATCACAGTAATATTACTGTAAAATATTACAGTAATATTACTGTAAAATATCACAGTAATATTACTGTGATGCGGTTTCGCGGACATTTTGATATTACTGTCATATCACAGTAAGATTTCAATGATATTTCTGGTATATTTCATTGTAATATTGTAATGAAAAAGTGATATTACTGTAATATCAAAGAAATATTACGTCACGGAAATATTTGTCGGTAATGGTAATGGTAACGTTTTCGTTCATTGACCATTGCATATAATAGCTAACACAGCTTTTAAGCTCGTTTCTTGTTTGTAATCTTAAAAATAAATCATATTGTTCTTTATATGACATATTCTCTTTTGCAATATTGATTTTGTACAGGTCGAATAATTTTTAAAATTGTTAAAAAATCATTTCATAATGAGATTGTAGACAGTGAATAAACAATCTCCCTTGTTTTAAAAGCTGGATTTAATTTGAACTGTAAATTTTTGGTATTTCTCAAGCTACCCTGATAGCCACCTGTCTGTGTTGTTGCTGCCATGTTGCCAAAAACAAAGGGCATTAGTTTTTAGCAAATTTAGAACAAGGTGTGTGCCTTATTTGCCTTTGGTTTGACATCACACAAATTCAGCACGTTTTGCTGCCAATATCCTGTGTATTTGCTGTCAACGATTTATCGCTATACATAAAGAGCGGGCGGATCCCAATTGCACACAAGACCGATAACACCACCACTCGCAGATGCCTAGAGTTTTTCCATTGGTTAGGTTAGATAAATCAAGGTGATTGGTTGGTGAGCTATCGCACCGTCCGGTGAGCTATCGGATTCCGTCCGTCGAAAACGGTTAAATTTATGTTTTGTACTTTTATTTATTTCAAATACATAAAAAATAAATAAGTTAATTCTTGTTTCTGCTGGATTGTCACCATCCTGCCGAAAATGTGCGATTAAAACCGATTAAAAAAAGTAATCCAAATTGATTTCTGCACCAAAGTAAGGTATTAAGATCGATTGAAAATAAGATCGGAATCCAGATAGATTTATTAAAACGGAATACATTAATGTAAACGTAATAAATGTTTAGTTTACAAAAAAAATTTGTCTTGTATCCTTTCCGTTGAAAAAGATTAAAAATTTGAATTAAACATTTATATACAAGATTAAATAACAATACAAATTATTTACATGTAAAAATGTAAAATTTTATGCAAACAGCGTTCCACACATGTCACATTTGAAAAGAATGAGAGCGAGTATTCGTCGCAAAGTTACAACAAGCAGGTCCTAAAAGCTCACTGAAGTATGAGCTGGGGAGTTGGCCGCGATGGCGCTTAGATATAACGTCTGTAGCCGCACTCGACTCACAAAAAAATCCCCCGCGGTGTGGCCGCCCAGCGGTGGCGTTAGTACTTACTTGTTAAATCTATTTCAATCCGATCTGATAGCCAAGCATGTTTTGCAAAATCAGGCAACTTAATGCTGAGCATAAATTTTCAATTAGTTGCTGTGTATTTGCTAAAAACATAACGCACAGTCATACGTATTCAACAACATGAGAGCAACTGTTGCTCATTCTGTTGCCAACAAGGTGACTTCTATTCGTGGAAAACATTTTGTCTTATCAATCATTTTCGACAACATAAAAGCAACATGATGATAATAAAAAAAGTTAATAATGCTGTGCTTTTGTCGTATATTTGTTAAAAATATTAAATATATTAATTATTGTCTTGTAGCCAAATAAAATGTCGAAAATGATCCATTTGCGTGTGTGTACGCGCATGTGCGTGTGTGACTGTGTGCTTGCACGAGCGTGTGTAATGTAATAAATAAAAAGGAGTAAATAAATTATTTTTTTTTTATTTCTATACGGGCCATTATTTCTATTAATATCAATAATAGCCCGTATAAAAATAAAAAAAATTAATTTACTCTTGTGTATTTATTACATTACACACGCTCGCGCAAACACAATCACACATGCACACGTGCGCGCACACACAAATGAATCATTGGACATTTTATTTGGCTACAAGACAATAATATATCTAATGTTTTTAACAAATACACGACAAAAGCACAGCATTATTATCTTTCTTTATTATCATCATGTTGCTCTTGTCGAAAGTTACATCGCTACCTAGATGCAACCACAAAATAGTCTTTATAAGCAAAAGTAACCACAAAAAATAGCCAAAAAAGGCGAAAAAACGGTTTGGGAGATTTAAGAATATTCTCATGGAAAAAAAATCCTGAAATAAATCAAGAAGATAGTTTGCATAAAAATACAACTATGAAGAAAATATAAAGGTAGCAAGTCTTATAAAAGCCGAGATATTACAATTTGAAACTTTCTGCGGCTTGTAAAATTAAAATTTTCTATCAAATTTGAAAACAAAAATTTGTGGTTATGTGTCTGAATAATGTCTACTACCAGTTAAAATTTCAAATCTATTCATAAAAAAAAGATTTTTTTCGTGTTTGTTAAGTATGTTTACAAGTAAACATATATACACATATATTTACATACAGGATGTCCCATCCCACAATCCAGAATTTAAATTTTAATAACGTATTCCTTACTTAAAAATAAGACAAAAATCCTAATACAAAAATGTCAAAGCTATAATACCACTCAAATGAGAGGTATTTATAGTAGGCGAATCAGGTAGTCTAAAAATTGCGCGCTCAATGACGTACAATGGGTGCTTTTGCACTTTTGTAAACTTGTTATTACATTGAAGTAATTGCGATGATATTGAAATGCTTTATTGATTGAATTATATTTAAATATAAATTAATGCATTATACATGTCATAATCATATAAAAATATTACAGGATATTAAAAATAATTATAATAAATTGTCAAAATTCACGAGAAGTCAATAATTTACAAGACAGCCAACTTCAAAGAAAAGATACATGTATGTCACACAACTCGGCAATACACAATGAAAAATGTGTTGATAACGCAAAATTCTTTGACACGTAATTACATTTCCATTGATATGAAAGTATATGCTGTAACAATTTTTTAAATAAATATTGTTATACAAATCCCGATAGGACATTTTTTAAATTGTACGACGAAATATAGCATAAAAATTATAATCAACAATTATGTATGTACATTTACAAAAATGAATGTAGGAGTAGACTTTTTGTAAAATATTAATAATTAATTGTTTACTTAATTAACTTAATTATGAGGATTTGATTATGAGCAAACTATAAGCTAATAATCAAATATTATTAAATATTATTAAATCGAATCTGGAAATATAAAATAATTCGTAAAGAAAATTAATTGAAAAGCTGTAATTGATTTTTAATCATAGTTTCAAGTTCTTGTCATAAGACTATTAATTTTCTTGTAAACAAATGTTACAAAGAAAAATGTAATCCAATTAACGGTTTACAATGCATTATTACTCAATTTGATCTAATTTTAAATTAATTTCTAAATTATTGAAGCATAATTGACGATTTCATGATGATACAAATAATGATTCATTCACTTTATTTCAAAATAGTAATTTTTTCTTAAATGGCGTTATTTTGACGATAATTTTCGGTTTTTACAAAAAAATACACAAGAAAATGTAGAAATGGAACGATCACCGAATGGTAACAAAATCCTTGAAAACTTGTATAGTATACTCCTTTATTTGATTTTTGACAAATGTTATTTAAAAAAACTTTATTCCGATAAAACTGCTGCGTTATAATGTTGCGTTATTTTGAATAGAGATAAACTTTTAAAAAACAAATGTTATTTTTTCATTACAAACGTTTATTCTTACAAGTTTTAAATTTGTAAGATTTTATGTCCCAAACTTAAGCAATTAAATTTTTAAAAATTTAGATCTTGTTAGATCTTGTTTTTTATTAAAATATGAGTCTTAGACTTTATTTTCCAATATTAGTTTATTTTTCATTAATTTGTTCCAAAGTTATAATTTTTAAACATATCACTACCATACTCGTATTTTGGTTTACGTAGTTGCAATAATAAAATATTTAAATAAATAAATTTGTTAAATAATGTATAAATTCTTCATTTATATTAGTTAAGGAACCTACATTAACTTTTTAATATTATCTAAATCACTTAATTTCTTAATTCATTAAAAAAACTATGCTGGACATTAATAAGCCCTCTTTACAGTTAACTGGTGCCAAAAAAAAAACACGTTACACGGTGAGGGTTAATTTTAGAAAAAAGTTAATAAATCAAAATTTATTCGTTTTAAAAATAACTAATCAAAATTAAAAATTAACTTATTATGAAATTGACAAAATAAAAAGTTATTTATAATTTTATTATTTACTTTTTAACTGTTTATATACCTTTTTAACTATACTTTTTAACTTTTATTAGTTACTATCCAACCCTAGTTATTAAACATAAAATCTAAAAAATAAGTATTTTTTTATATCGGCCCTATTTGAAATGAAGTACAATATCCCCTCAAAGTTATGAATAAGACTGTTATGCCCAACCCTGTATTGCTAAGCCATAAGTAAACTGAATTGAATCAGCGTTTCTGAAGTAATTGCGGAACGAGTTTTTTGGATTGACGAATGCCCTCGTTTATCAAATACAATAGTCACTGTATTAGAATTGACGACAAATCATCAATCTGTATGATCATGTTTTGACCATAGACATATAAGGTAGACCCAGTATTAGCTATATACATGTGAAGTTGACAGAACGGAGCGAGAGGCAAAATACAGAGAAGTCTTTTTCGTCGGATTCTTTAGCTGTCTTTTATTTCTAAGAATTTCTGTCAATGATGCGCGCGCAGAAAAGAACAGAAAAGGACAGCATTCCCCACATTTTGCCTCTCACTCCGTTCTGTCAATTTCATCTTTAGACATATTGGAATGGGTGAACGCTGATTCTATTTTATATGGCTATGATTTTGACGCGTTCTGTGTTATTCCTACGTTTATAACAGTTAAAGCATTAAAGTTTAATTCTACGCATGTCCGTTTTATTCCCTCCTTGCGGGAGTGCGCAAATGTTCGAGTGAAAGCTTGATTCGCAAGCACAACATATTTTGAAAAATATTAGATTTTCAAATACATAGTAATGAAATATATGAAAAACTATAAAAGTTTTGTCTAAATATTTTTTCTACATCTCACTGTTTCGTTAATAATTGATTGGAATCAAACATAAGTGTTAGCTTTGTTGAGGATTGTTTCATCACTTAAATCTTGAATTGCGCTATAAAAAATAGTATTTTTTTTTAGATTTTTGTAAACAACATATTTCAAGAAGAATCAAATCGGTACCTGACAATTGTGACCGGTAACAATACATTACTAGGACAATTGTGACTATAGTATTGAGATTCCATTAGTCCAATCAATTTAGTTAAAAATTAATTAATCTGCGAAAAAACTCCAAAAGAACTGGATTTTTGAAGAGAGTTTTATTTTGGCATAACGAATAATAACACAAAAGTCCCTATCGATACGTTGTGTGGAAAAACCGTCATATTAAATCAAAGATGCCAAAAACTTGATTTTCAAAAATAACTCGCAAACGGTTGGATGTACAAAAAAATATTTCATATAAAAGTTGAAGAAGATGAAATTATCTATAAAAAAGACATTTTTTCATAAATCCAACCATTTCCGAGAAAAAATGTGCTGATTATATTGTAAACGGATTGTGAATATGATAATCATGTATTCCTACACTGTTAAAATTTTTTTTAATGAATTTTAAGTAATATATGAAGAAAGCATGCAATTATGCACAAAGTTAAAAGTAATGATATAATAACATAATTAAAAAGTAAGTTACAGTAGTTTTAAATAAAATAAACGTGTGCATTAAATTTAATAATCATAGTATTATAAAATTTAATTTACGCATTAATGAAATGTAAGATCTGTGACTGAAAATTAATGTACGGGTTAATAAAATATATAATTAAAAAAAAATGAAGGATGTAAATGAAATACTTTTTCCAGTATTTAAACAAAAATATATTTATAATTTAAAAATATATTAACCCTCAGCTGACACTACAGCGGATTCGATATTTTGCCATTGGGTGTACGTCACCCGACCATTTTCAATTACGTATATCTTTGTATGTAATGCATAGAATTTAAACAATTTTTTTTTTTATTAATACGCCAGGAGGTCAAAAAAAAGAATACGTACAAAAATTGAGAAATTGGATATATTTAAAATATTCAAGAAAGAATAAAATGTATTCGCAAAAAACGATTTCTTTTTAAATTCCTAGTTTTAAAAGAAAAATTATTAGAGAGATTTTTACAATTTTGAAAGGTAATTAAGAGAAAATGTACTTTAAGAGAAAAATATTGTTATTTCAATTATTTTCAAAAAATATATTTATTCTGCAAGGTGAAATGGGTTTTCAGCATAAAAAAAGATAATTTGATAGAATATTGAATTATTCGTTTTCGATTATAAAATTTAAAAAAATATAAAATATAATATAATATACTTTATTATTTATTTAAATGGAACATTCGCAACAAATTTTTGCATTATGTTGCTTACACATCGATTTGCTACATTTCAAACACTTATACGATATTTTTCGATCAAGGAAAGATATAATGAGCATCTTTTTGGTTTGTCCATTTTATTCTTTGCCAACAAATCGCGAGACTCTTGAACTTCGGGAATGTCTGTGTCTACAAATCTTTCAATTTGTACACACAATACCGTTCGCAATGTTGACAAAGTAAGACAATGTATCAAAAATGACTTGATAAAAGTTATAGTTAAATCTCATATGTAATTTTTGCAACATTTTTTCGAATTATCTTTCAGTAAATTATAAATTATTTAACTAATTAACACTAGCCTGATCTAACATCCCATAAAAGTATCACACATGCTATCATATTTTTCTTGCAGTGGTGAAATTATTTTTTATCAAAACACAGAAACAAACAAGTCTCTCGTTGATCAGAGTTTAAAAATAAAATAAATTATAGAAAATGTTTTAATTTATTTTTGCTTATTAAAAATAAATCTAATCTTTTTTTTAATGAAAATACGTACGTTTCTGATACACTGGGTGTAGTGCACCCGTAACTTGAAAAAACACGACTGTGCAAAATTTCCATTCAATTCTCGAAGACTTCTATAATGGAGAATTAGTAGTGGAGATATTAATAGAAGTATTCCCCGACTTCTGCCCCCCTAATTCTTACGGTTTATAAATACCAAGCATTTTTGTAAGTGGTCCGGGTGTACCACATGCAGTATGTCAGCTGAGAGTTAAGTATAAGAATACTAAAAACTTTAATTGTATTAACGTGTATATTATTAGTTATTTCAATTACAATTAATTAAAGTAACATTCATATCCATTAATAAAAAGTATATTAAATTTCGACACATTTAATTTTTAAGTTAGTACGAACTTAAATTTCATTAACATGTACATCAACCTTCAGCTGACACTACATCGGATTCAATATTTTGCCACACATGGGTATACGTCACTGATCGATTTTCAATTGCGTATATCTCTGTACGTAATGCATAGAATTTCAACAATTTTTTGAATCGATGTGCCAAAAGATCAAGAAGGATAAATAAATGAGAAAATTGAGAAATTGGATATATTCGAAATATTCAGAAGAAAAGGAAACAAATTCTTTATGAATGCCAAACATTTTTGTAAATTGCCCGGGTATACGAAACCCAGTGTGTCAGCTCCAAGGGTTAATATAATAATTACAAAGAATTTAAATTTCATTCACCAGTGTACATAAAAAGTTAATAAAATTTAAGAATATTTTTAACAGTGTGCCGATGAACTGATTATCTGATCTTTGTATAAGAGTCGGAAAGAGAAAGAATAAATAAATAAACTTAAATAGAGAAATTGGGAAAAGGCGAGAGAAATGGAACTTGTACCGATCACAACATCACTGCCTGCTGCTCCCAATTCTCTGTTAAAATTAATCTCCCGCAGTTGCACAAAGGGGCGCAAGTCGATATGCAGTTGCAGAAAAAGTGGATTCAAATGCTCGATGATCTGCAGCAACTGTCACAGTCAATCGTGCTTAAATTTAAACCCAATCTACTTTGTAGAAAATGAAAATAACCTTATTAATAACAAAGAAAATTTTAATAATTCGCAAGTTAGCTCGGAGGACTTAGAAAATAAAATCTTTTATGATAACAAATCTGAGATATCACCATCGCATTTCAGTATTGACAATTATATCAGATTACAATATAAGTACTCCAACAAAAAAAACATGACTTAAAAAAACAATAAAAAAAACCATGTGAATTAAACCTATTAAGGATATCACTTAAAAAAAAAATACGCCTTGCATTGTATTTTTAAAGTAGTGCAAAAAATAATACACTTGGAGATATTACTTTTTAGCATTTCTTCTTGGAAATGATTTAAAGAAAAATGTCATATAAGGGAGAATGGGCTAGCTAAATTGGACTGTGTTCCAAATAGGACCTTTTTAGTTTAAATGAATACGGTTAAGCAGATTTACATGCTATTTATAATGTAAAGTCCTTATAAGATCGAATATGTGATAGCAGTTTGACAGTTCTCTGTCATAACGTTCATAAAATAAACGTGAATATGTATTTTCAGCCATCAAGGAAAAATTTTTTGGAAAAAAAAATTCTTGTAAATTATTATTTAAAAGATACTACAATTTTGAAAGGTAATTGATTTAAAATAATTAAAGAGTGTAGAATTAAAAAAAATATCAATCATTTTGTGATCATTTTTGCGGTTTATTGCATAACATTTGTTGCAAAGTTTGAAAAAATTCGTGTCCAAATTGGATTTTTATATCAAAATTGCAATCTGATCGTAGCACTGATGCCGACTAAATCTGATCCTAGAAATGTTAAATTAGTAAAATATTATGAGTCATCAGACTCGGAATAATTAAATTTTATTGATTTCAACTCTAATTATATAATAACGATATCATAACATAATCAGGAAACATCTAATTATTAGGTTGTTCGGAAAGTAATTTCGTTTTTTTTTTTATGAAAATGAAAGACAATTTTTTTATAATAAATAAATATTTTATTGAATTATATATTGTCCATTCTGGTCCAATACCTTTTGCCATCTTTCTGACAGTAGCATGATTCCATGCTCATAAAATTTTTGTTCTTTGATGGCAAAAAACTGATCCAGATGATTTTTGACTTCTTTATTTAAAGTAAAGGTTTTACCATCTAAAAAATTTTGTAGAGACCAGAACAAATAATAATATAATAATTTATTAACTTCAGCTTACATTACAGCCGAGAAGTGGACTTGGTTTACATAAAATCTATTCTTTCTCATCCTTCCATTCCCTCGCCGCTTGTACAGTTCTTGTCTTAAGCTAATCCTACTCTTCTACATATCTTTGCAACAGCCTCTCAAATATTTACTCTGTAACTTAAATTCTACGCCCTCCCTACACCGTTTATCTATTGCCTTTTTTGTATTACTTGTACCTATTCTCACCTATTCAATTATTAATTCTATGACTTAGAGATCACAGCCTCTTTATATTTTCCATACTTTATACAAATTATTATACAATTACCTTATAGTACAATTATTACCTATTTCTTCAGTCTAAATCCTGTTGTCTTATTCTACTATTTCGGTATTATTATTTTTTGTTTTTTCCCCTCTCATCGCTTGCCTCCTTTCTTCTTTTCAATTCTCTTTCCCTCTCTTTCCATAGCTTCTTCAATATTTCTCCCTTCCGCCTGTCCATGTCTTCCTCGCATATCTGTTCTACAACTCTGTCCTTATCATCTCCTAAATCCGCAAACCATACGCTTGTTTTCACGCAATCTTTGACGTAGTGCTCTAGACAGTCCCAGTCTTCCTCGCAAAATGTACATAATCTCTGTCTTTCCTCTAGCCAATATTTATTCGCTTGTTCTAGATTATCACATCTTACTTTTATCTTGGCTCTTATTTCCTCTCCTCTGCTTAAAACCTTTACATTCCTACTTTCTAAGTAATTCGGCAACTTCACATCTAACCCTATTTTCTTATATCTCCTATTGTATCTTGCCGCATTAATTTTTTCGTTCTCCCATTGCCTCTGAATATCTCTTTCCCTGTAGTACCTCTCCCTTTCTATCCCATATATATCGCTCCAGTTGTTCTGCTCTTTTTCCTTCCAACACTCCTTAACTATTTCTCCAGCTCTCCCTACTTTAATTCTATTCTCATATCTCCTCGCTCTGATCCCCCAACCAACTCTTAATTTGTCCATTAACAGCTCTCTTGAGATGATGTATCTTGGTGTACAAAAATCCAGCCTATACATCCATCTGACGTAGTCCATCATTATTTTCTCTAGTTTCTCGATCTCTGTCCATCCCCAGATTTCCACGCCATACGCCATCACACTTTGCACCAGGTATGTGAACAACATCCATCTCTTCTTTATGTCGTTTCTACAAATTCTCTCTTCTAATCCCCATACTTTCCTTACTGCTATTCTACCTTTACCACATAATTTTTTTACATGTTCCTTATAACTACCCCTGTTATTTAATATAAAGCCTAAGTATTTAAACGCTTGTACTTCCTCAATTCCTTCTTTCCCCCACTTCCATTTTTTTATTTTTTCTTTATTTTTCCTATTAAAGACCATTATCTTCGTTTTCTCTGGACATAATTTCAATTTCCTATCTGCCAAAAAACGCTTGAGCGTGCTCATCATTTCTAGTAGTGCTTCTCCATTTTTTGCTATCAGCACTATGTCGTCCGCATACGCCAATTCCCATATCCTTGTCTTACCTATTGCTACGCCCCCTATCCCCCTGTTCCTTAATACCAACCAGAACAAATAATAATCAAAAGGTGCCAGATCTGGAGAATATGATGAGTGTAGCAGTAATTTCATCCATCTGTAAAAGCTTTTGACGAGTTACCAAAATTGTATGAGGTCTCGCATTATCTTGGTGGAACACTACACCGATGTTGTGATCGGTACAAGTTCCATTTCTCTCGCCTCTTCCCAATTTCTCTATTTGATTTATTTATTCCTTTTCTATTGATTAATTCTGGCCTTTTCTGTTTAAATGAATCATTCAATTTGTCCAGCTGATGACAGTACACTTCAGAATTGATTGTGTTGTAAAAGCTCAAAAAAAAAAAAAAAAAAACGATTCCTTTGAAATCCCACCAAACAGATAGCGTCACCTTTTTTTGATAAATATCGGCTTTCCAAATGCTTTGAGCCGGTTCATCTTTTTTACTCCATGATCTCTTGTGTTTAACATTGTTATAGACAACCCATTTCTCGTCCCCAGTGATGATGCACTTCAAAAATGGATCATTTTCTTGACCTTTGAGAAGTAAATCACAGACGTCAACGCAACGGTACAGATTTCTTTCCGTAAGAACATGAGGAAACCATATGTCAAGCTTTAAGATTAAACCTAGGCGTTTCAAATGATCATAAACGGTCAAATTCGATAAACCTAACCTCTCAGCCATCTCACGAGTTGTTATTTGCCGGTTTGCATCAATTAATGTCTTTATTGTGTCTTCATCAGCTTCAACTAACCTTCCAGAACATGGTGTATCTTCAACATCAAAACTGCCGGATCAAAATTTTGCAAATCAGTTTTGGTACTGGCGTTCTGTCATCTTCTCCATACACATCAAATAATTTTTTTCTTGCTTAAACAGCATTTTTACCTTTTCGATAGTAAAAAAGTAAAATATACCAAAAATGCTGCTTTTTACTTTCCATATTTGATAGGGCACCAAACAAAAACTATTGCGTAGAATCAATCGAACTTTTTTACAAGCAAGCCTTGCTATATCAACTGTCAAAATATATAATGATTATACGTCTTAAGTGTGAATTTGCCCTCTGTTGGAAAAAAACAAAATTACTTTCCAAACAACCCAATAAATAAATAGTCAATTTGTTTTCTTTAAAAAAAAATTTTTATTTTTGACTGTCAAATTGCTTGTTTTTACTCAATACTAAAAAAATACATTAAAATCTTTTAAAATTCTATTTAAAAATCAATAAAAATAAAAATGTCTAGAGACCCTATAATATAACAAAAATGCGCCAACAATCACGTCATCGTAATATTTCACTGATTGGCTAGAGTTTTTTGCACGTGATTTAAACTCGCGTAGCCATGTAGTGCGACTACTGTCAACATTGACTCTTGTAAAAAAAATTAGTAAGTCATCCTTTAATGTTTTTTTGAATATTTATATAAAATACTTAAAATACTTCGCATTGAGCTTCTATCGGCAAGGACACTTCAAACAAAAATTAAGAATATTTCATTCAACTCAAAAATACAAATTTTAAAAAATGATCAATATAGAGCCGTCATCATAATCATTAGTAGAATTTAAAGTAAAATTTTATTCAGTACTGAGGTTGTAGTAAAAACCCCTAAAAATATTTGTATCTGTACCTCAAAAATAGAATCAACTGTGTGTGTTTAATATTGTTAACAAAATTTTATATTACAATTTTCGGACAAAGTTTTAAGTTTTGATATATAAATAATAAAGTATAGAAACAATATGTAACAAAAAAAATATTTATTTATTACTTTTTCACATTTCTATATTAGTATTAAACTTATAAGTTAGGTAACTATGGCTACACGAGTTTAAATCACGTACAAAAAACTCTAACCAATCAGTGAAATATTATGTGACTGTTGGCGCATTTCTGTTTACTATAGGGTCTCTGGGTGTTAACAATAACTAATCGGATCTTGGATTGGATTGAACAATGATACTCAACGTAGGTACAGAAAATATCCCTAGGCTAATCGGATTGACGATCGCTGTCTCAAATGTAATCCAGTTGATGACAAAAAAGTGGAGATATAGAAACATGCTTGAAAAGTCTCTTTATTTTTTTAAATAATAAGACAAAAATCAAAGATTAAGTTAAAAAGAATGATTTGAATTTAGATTTATTATAATATTTTTTGTCTAAAACTGAATTTTGTTTAAATTTCTGTTTGTAAAAATTAATTAATCTATTCTAAAGTTTGTAGTTATATCGGAAACAAATCAAAATTAATAAAACAATCATTAATTGTTAGGTATAAATTAAAGCATATAATATTTCAAGCATATCATATAGAATTTATTATAAACTTCCTATTTATTATATTCCTATTTATTATAAACTTAGTAAAAATAACTTTGAAATCATTTAACTATATTACACATTAATCAATATTAATTTATATGTTAAAAATCAATAATGTCTCTGAAAATGTTCTTTTTATTTTTTTCTAGATCGTAGATAAACTTCCACTCCAAGAATAAATAAAAATTACTGGAAAATGTATTTACATGAAAAGAACATTATTGAACAATATCAATTTGTGCTAACTTAAAATTTGTAAAATCTGCTATTCTTTGTTAGTTGATCATTAAAGAGTAATAATATAAGAACATAATATACATAAATAAAATTTAAATAATTGTATGGATACATGACTTTTATTGTAATAAAATGTACATATCTGTCATCCATAGCAAAAATAAAAATTTGTTTGTGATAAAATCACACAAATAATACAAGTACGAAGATCTAGCTATGAACGTTGAAGGCAAAGATTATGTTAAAATTTACATAAAATTTTAATTTTTGTTATGAATGACTGATATGTACCTTTGATTACAATAAAAGTCATATATGCATACAATTATTTGAATTTTATTTATGTACATTCCGTTTTTATATTATCACTTTCTAATAAACAGCTAACAAAGAAAAGCAGATTTTACAAATTTTAAGTTAGCATAAATTGATATTGTTCAATAATGTTCTCTTCATATAAATCCATTTTCCAGCAATTTTTATTTATTCATGAAATTAAAGTTTATTTACAATCTGCAAAAGAATAAAAAGAACATTTTCAGAAACATTATTGATTTTTAACATATAAATTAATATTGATTAATGTGTAGTTGAATTAATATTGATTAATGTAGTTGAATGATTTCAAAGTTATTTTTACTAAGTTTACCCTTACAAAAAAGACGCACGGGCTAAAAATTGTAATCTCTGTAATTATTGTAATATTTTCTTGTGATCCATTCGTAGTACGAAAAAAACCACACAAGTTTATTGTAATATTAATACGTTATTGTAATATTTGTGTGTGGTTATTGTAGTATTTTTTTGTAGTCATTGTAATATAAGATTACAATTTCCAGCCCATGCGTCTTTCATAAGAGTAAACAGGAATTCCATATAATATGCTTGAAATATTATATGATACGCTTTAATTTATATCTAACAATTAATAATTGTTTAATTAATTTTGATTCGTTTCCGATATAACCACAAACTTTAGTATAGATTAATTAATTTTTACGAACAGAAATTTAAACAAAATCCGATGTTTAGACAAAGAATATTGCAATAAATCTAAATTTAAATCATTCCTTTTAACTTTATCTTGGATCTTTCGTGTTATTATTTTAAAAAATAAAGAGATTTACTTTTCAAGCGTGCTTCTGTGTCTCCACGCTTTCATCAATCGGATTACATTTGAGACAGCGATTGTCAATCCGATTAGTCTAAGGAAATTTTCTATACCTAGGTTGAGTACCATTGTTCAATTCAATCCGAGATCCGATCAGTTATCGTAAACACCCTCTAGAAGTGTCCGATTTGGAACCAGTAGTTCTGGAAAAAGCGTTTTTACATTTTCTATTATAGTTCAACATAAATGAAAGATACGCCAAGATGATTTAAAGTAAAAATGAGGAGAATTAAATTATTTTTCCAACAGCCTTCATTTTTATGATCAATAACTTCATTTATGCCTTATAGAGAAAAAATTACAAATAGGTCCGCTTTACCCCACTCTCCCTTAATCTTTTATATAGAGAATTTCATGCTCTTTAACTTTTAAATAAAATATTTTTTGGTACATGCAACCGTTCGTTCACAAGTTATTTTCAAAAATCGATTTTTCATTACTTTTGATTCAATATGATGGATTTTCCGTACAACCTATCAATGGGGACTTTATTCGTGTCATTATTCGTTAGACTAAAATAAAGCTCTCCTCAAAAATTCAGCTTCTCTAGAAATTTTCGTAGAAAAATTGTAAATTGACTGGACTACATGTAATATATGTATAAAACAAAATAATTAATAATAAAAAATCGAATGATCGTTACTTGTAGATTAACAAATTTTTCTTCCTGTGCGCACAATAATAAGACTATAATTCAGACTTACTTAAATGCGTAATCTTTATCAATATGTATATTAAATGAAATAATATGTATAAAGCTGTGCAATAATAATAAGCAGCGAAATCTAATGCTACTTGTCTACATGTGTTATATCAATGCTCACATTCGAAAGGCCGCCTGGGTGCAGAGAACAATTATGTAATATATAATATTAATTACTTTCCAACAGAAATCTGCCACTTGCGCAATGTAAAAATCTACATGTAATATTAACTTAAAGATACGTATATTTACAGGCGCAGGGACGACATAACTAAGATTAAGATCGGATAAAGATCGAAAAAGAAAAATCAACTCAACGTTAATTGGCAAGTGGCAGAAACAAATGGATAAGACGACATGGTACTTACCAACGGGTTCGATGTGAAATACGCCGTTGATGTCCCGCGCTATCCTGAGTTTGGAAATATTGAAATCTATCGGAATCGGGCCTGGGGAAGTTATGTTATTTGGCGGACGATCTTCATTTAAACGCAACGATATATTTTCTAAGTATATCTGAAATAATAATGTACGTTTAGAAATAAATTTTGAAGATTATGCCTCAACAGAGTGTTTACTCAAATTTTATAAAAGAGAATTCATGAATTTTCCAATAGTTTTATTCAAAAATTTCAGATAAGATTAGAGAATTTCTTAATATAACTCTGAAATCAATATAATTATATTTTTTAATGTTTCTTAAATTATATAATCACAAAAAAGCTACTTAAATTTTGAATATTATATTTGAAAAAATAATAAAAAAAAATAATATTAAATAATACTAAATAATACTAAAAAAAATAATACTAATGAACTAAATGCTGTATAACGATTTGTCTACAATACATAGATCTAGTTTACATAACTGGGTAGAAATATAAACATCACTAAAAAATAAAAGAAATAATTTTATCAGAAAAAAATTAAATTTAAAATTCAAAAAATTTTCCTGAATATCAATCACATGAAAATCCATGATTTTCAAGATCAAAAACTATCCCCAGAAAATTTCAGGATTTCCTGTTTTTTCTGATAGATTCTGATTATCAAGAAAAAAATAATTTAAAAAACAATTGTATTATAAAAAAAGATACAATTTAAATTTAAAAGTCAAATTCTAAAAATTTTCACAAGTATCAATAAAATTTTAGGAAAATCTCCAATTTTTAAGGATAAAAAAATTCACTGAAAATTCGAGATTTTCTCGCTAGTAAACATTCTGCTCAAACAAATAACGAAGAAACATGTTTGACAATCTTGTAAGAATACCCACCTGCATAGGAATTGGTTTAGGTATGATCTCATCTTCTGCCAAATCTGCTAAACCTGTCACCGAGCTCATCGACAACGCCATTTCTACATTAGCGACTCTAATCTCTAACTTATCCTCAAATAAATTCATAACGCTTTCTTTATCATACATATTGATGAATGTACGCGATGTTTCTTGCTCAGACAATCTAGCGCGGTCTTGAGATGCTAGCCTATTATTGTCGCTGACTTTTTGACTGGCATCCGATAATGTACGAGAATCTTCTGGATTTTTCAAGCTGTGATCCAAACGTAGTTTAATACGCGATCTACAGTCAGAATCGGACGGTAATTCTGTCCAGCCTCGAGATCGCGAACTGAACTTGGTCTATCAAACAGAATGCATGAACATATTAAATTTGAGCAGATCTAAAAACTATGTAATATAACTAGTAAATTATCTATTTCCATACTGATTATGTTACTCAAATTGTAATATATTGCGAAATTGGGCAAATAAAATATGATTTGTACTATAAGTAAGTTAATGATATCTTCATGTTTTAATTTTAAATTATGAACAACTTGATTTTAACTGAACAGTATCTAATTAAAGACGTAATTATTAAACCTGTTAATTATAGCATGAAAATCTATTTGTTAAATACGTCAATAAAAGATTTTAAATGCTAGGCTTTTAGATTAAAATTTAGTATATAAACTACAAGAA
This sequence comes from Solenopsis invicta, assembly GCF_016802725.1. Classification (NCBI taxonomy): domain Eukaryota; kingdom Metazoa; phylum Arthropoda; class Insecta; order Hymenoptera; family Formicidae; genus Solenopsis; species Solenopsis invicta. The sequence goes on along the minus strand of NC_052664.1, from coordinate 9,668,399 downwards.
CAATCATTTAGATGCAAAAACATATTGATACCCTAAAACGATTCTATATCGTGTCTAATGTGTGAAGTAATATATTAAAGACATAATATACATAGTTTCAAAATAATGAAAAAATTACAAAAAATTTACAAATTATTCTATATTGCATCTGGAAATAATATAAAAACTTTAGCGACGATTTTCTATCCAAATAAAAAATTATTTTAATAATAGAAATGTCCCGTAATAAAATATATTGAGAAATAATGACACAAAAATCTGAATTTTTTCTATAAGTATTTTAAATAATTAAGATAATTCAAAATTTAATTACAACATAGAAATTAATTATTCTGTAAATAAATAGAATTTATCGATTTATTTAGTTATTTACAGTGCACCTAAACTCGCAATGAAATGTTGCATAAATTCTTTTGGATAATTAAACCGTTCATACAAAAAAATAAATCTTTTATTTATTTCTTAAATTTCATTATCATAATAAAAAACAAATAAAGTAAAAAAACTATGAAAATGTATTATTTTATAAAAGTAAAATGTTATAAAAACAACTTTTATATGTATATAATTTATTAAAAGTATATTAATACATTATGGAAGTGGATCTAATTTCTTACTGATAATTTTATTTAAAATAATACATAAAGCAAATATAATAACGCGTGTGCATGTACAATTCCCATTATAATTAAGCTACATACATACAATCATATATATATATATATATACAGGGTGTCCGGGAACTAGGGAACTTACCGCTTTGACAACTTAAAGGAGATAAAAAGGGACAAAAAAGTCTTATACCATTTTGCAATATTCGCTACAATTATCGAATTATAAAATAAAACGTATGAGCCAATGTGCGGTGACGCTGCGCCATCGCGCCTAGCTCGTAGGCAAGAGCGCGCGGCGGGACAGATGACGCGTCGTTGTTTGAATTTGCACGGCGCGACGGTCTGAATTTGCCGCAGCGCGTGTACATACGTTGCAAAAATCAAATGTGTTATTTATCAAATGTGTAAGAAGACGTTTTAGCTAAAATAACACATTTGTTTTTTGCAATGTATGTACACGCGGTGCGGCGAATTCAGACCGTCGCGCCATTCAAACAACGACGCGTCATCTGTCATCTGTCCCGCCGCGCGCTCTTGCCTACGAGCTAGGCGCGATGGCGCGGCGTCACTGACCATTGGCTCATACATTTTATTTTATAATTCGATAATTATAGCAAATATCGCAAAATGGTATAAGACTATTTTACCCCTTTTTATCTCCTTTAAGTTGTCAAAGCAGTAAGTTCCCTAGTTTCCGGACACCCTGTATATATATATATATACACACATACCCATATATATATTCATTAATAATCACCCTGTGTGTGTGTGTGTGTGTGTGTGTGTGCGTGTGTGCGTGCGTGTGTGCGTGTGCGCGCGCGCGCGCGCGCGCGCGCGTGTGTGTGTGTGTATGTACGTATGTATGTATGTATGTATGTGTGTGTGTGTGTGTGTGTGTGTGTGTGTGTGTGTGTATATATAGATAGGGTGATTATTAATGAATGTCCCCACTTTTTAGCACAGGAGCATGGTTTACTGACGGATATTTGTAACATATTATATTAGAAATTACAAATGCGTGTTCCTATGGTAAAAAGTGACATTCATTAATAATCACCCTGTGTATATATACATATACATATGTATATATACATATAGGCTGTTCCGTAACGCATCATAAATATTTCAGGGAGCAAAAGAGGATAAAATTTTGAACTGAAAGTTTCTTTGCTAATTTTGGCTCAGATCATTATTTACCGAGCTTAGAATTTATATTTTAAATTACATTCAATTACATTAATTTAATATTATTTGTTTATTTACCTGTAAATGTTATTTAATAAATAAATAAGAATCAAAAATAATCAAAATTTGGATAAATTTCCAATTGTAATTTATTTTTACTTATTTACCTATTTATTTGATTATTTATCTATCCATTGATTGATTGATTGATTGATTGATTGATTGATTGATTGATTGATTAATCGATCGATTGATTAATATGAAGAATTAGAATAAAATTTTAATCGGGAGAATGTTTACAGTAAGCACGAAGAGCACCATGAGACGCTACGTTTTTGGGCGCTCCGGTTGAGCGCAATCTGATTGATCAACTTTAACCGTTAATAAATAATGATCTAAGCCAAAATTGACAAAGAAACTTTTAATTCAAAATTTCATCCTCTTTCGCTCCCTGAAATATTTATGATGCATTACGGAACACCTTGTATATATACTGCATGTATATATCCTTGTATATATTATTATAAATATAAACTTATTACAATAGCATGCCAAACACTTTGTTACTACGATCTAATTAATAAAAATGTCTAAACTGGATTTGTATCAACTGTATACAAATTATAACAAATTTAAAAGCGTACATTGTAAGCATTATAATAATAAAAAACAAAATACTGATTAATCCTAAAATTACTTTGTCAAACAATGAAGATAAAAGCAGAAACATGTAATGCAATTATCTTATTTTAGTAAAAAAATGCTGCAAAAAAATATAATTATACAGGATAGACCATTTTAATTTGTCCACGCAAATTACTTCGAAGGTACAGGTAATAGCGAAAAATGATCCTCACAAAAGTTGTAAGGTTCAAAGGGAGACTAGATAAGAAGGTACTATTGATTTGACCTTGGATGGCGTCATCAAGGTCAGGTCAAAGTCACATCAATTTTTTTAAATGGAACATACTATTTTTGATTCCAAAATATAATAGTTGGTGTTAACAGCTTTCCAACACAATATAAGTTACTTTTCATTTAATACTTTCCAAGTTATAATGCTTAAAAGTGTCATTATACTGTAACTTTCAAGCCACATAACTTGGAAAGTATTTAGCAAAAAATAACTTACTTATACTGTGTTGGAAAGCTTTTGAGATTAGATTTTGGAATCAAAAATAGGATGTTCCATTTAAAAAAATCAATGTAACCTTGACCTGAGCTTGACAACGCCATCCAAGGTCAAACTAATAGTATCTTCTTAAGTCCCCTTTCAACCCTACAATTTTGTAGTCAATTTCGAGTTTTCCAAAACACTATAAATAAGTTTATTTTTGTTAAGGACTTTCCGAGTTATGACGCTTGAAATTACAGTACACCGTGGCTTTCAAGCATCACAACTCGGAAAGTACTCAACAAAAATAAATTTTCTTATAGTGTTTTGGAAAGGTCTCAAGATAAGCTACAAGAATATGTAATAAAAGGTAGGCAGTCCCATTTAAAAAATTGAAGGTCCTTTACGTGACCTTCAAGCAACTATTCAAGATCAATTAATGACACCATCTTATGATCCCCTTAAAACCATGCAACTTTTGTCTAAAACATTTTTACTGAAAATGCTACATTGAAAAATTATCGAAGTGCGTTTTTTAAAATGGGACACCCTGTATGTATATGTATATGTGTATGTATGTATACACACACACGCACACGTACACGCACACGCACACGCACACGCACACGCACACGCACGCACGCACGCACGCACGCACGCACGCACGCACGCACGCACGCACGCACGCACGCACGCACGCACGCACGCACGCACGCACGCACGCACGCACGCACGCACGCACGCACGCACGCACGCACGCACGCACGCACGCACGCACGCACGCACGCACGCACGCACGCACGCACGCACGCACGCACGCACGCACGCACGCACGCACGCACGCACGCACGCACGCACGCACGCACGCACGCACGCACGCACGCACGCACGCACGCACGCACGCACGCACGCACGCACGCACGCACGCACACACACACCACACACACACACACATATATACATATACGATATATACCGGCTGATTATTAAAGACTGTTAAAGCGTTTTATCCTGAGAACATTTATGCCGATAGAACTTGTAATATACTAAGCGCTCGTTCAATGACAGCTGCTTCGGCCGGCACGTGCGCGCGCGGCCCGAGCAGTGCTGAGTGATACGTATAAGCCCCTGTTGAAAAATTTTTCTTAGAACACTTTTATATAATTTTTCAGAATATCTGTATAATTCTATATTCTTTTCAGATTTTTTCATAAGAATTGAATTACTTTTCATAAACACTTTAAATGTCTACATCGTTTCTCAAAATTTTTAAATGTGTTAACTATAAAATATCCTAAGATTTTTTTGTTCTATAATTTTAGATAAAAATGTTATCTAGAAAATTTTCACATAAGTTCACACAATTACTTACAAATTGTTGGCATGAAAAATTATAAGAACTTTTATAAAATATTCTGATAAAAGTTAAAATTATGTACATATAAAATGTATTTAGTATAGTAATTTACGTTATTACATACTACTTTTATTTATTAACTTGATTAATAAATAAAAGTAGTAATCTGAGTAATAAACGGAAAATAAACGAAATACGCACAACTTTCCCTGGAAACTTTTATCATAATTTTCTATAAAAATTCTCATAATTTCTCATACCAATTTGTAAGTTATTATATACTTATGTAAAAATTTCCTCAAATTTTCTAACATTTTTCACTAAAACATAAAATATAAATATTACAACAAGATCAGAATGATCCTATGAGAAAATATAAAAAAATTTTAAGATTTTCTAATATTTTTTCACACTTTTCCAAAGAACATAACATAAGAAATCACATAATTTCTTAAAATATTCGCAAGTAGTTATGTAAAATTCTTCAGATTTTCTAACACTTTCTTAAATCTTTTTCCAACAAGAAATGAAAAATACTATAACTTGTCAGAACGATTCCATAATTATGAGAATTTTTCATATTTTTCCCAAAAACATCCCTAATAAAAATTTTTCTCATTATCTTTATACAAATTAGAACATTTTTCGGAAATAATTAGAATTACTTGGAAAGTGTCTTTTCTTAGAACTTTTCATATGTATTTTGTAACTTTTCGTATAAATTCTGAAATGTTCTGAGATTTCTCATCCTACAATTTTTATAAAATATTTTAAACTATTTTTAATTTTATAACATTTTATCCGAAATTATAGAACAAAAGATAATAGAAATCTTAGGATACTTCATAATTAACACATTTAAGAATTTTGAGAAAAGATGTAGACATTCAAAGTATTTATAAAAAGTAATGTAATTCTTGTAAAAAAATCTGAAAAAACTATAAATATATTATACAGATATTCTGAAAAATTATATAAAACTAATCTGAGAAAAATTTTTCAGCAGGGGCTATATGTATTACTCGGCACTGCTCGGGCCGTGCGTGCGCATGCCGGCCGAAGCAGCTGTCATTTAACGAGCGCTTAGTAGGGAAAAGTAGGTAAATTGCACGCACCTAAGAGAAATTTATTGCAGTAAAGTGATTTTTGAAGTTGAAATCGATACAAGTATAGAAATAAAAACTTTAAAATTTTTTTATCATTATGTATTGTCATATTGAACAATTTTTCATTTGGTAATGCTATATTCAGCAAAAAGAGACAAGTGGATAAACGAAAAAATTTCTCGCGCCTTGGGTAATTGTACATACGCGTGATTGGATAAATGTACGCGGAGGAAAAATGAGGTTATAGTCCATTCTTTTAGCTGCACTATACTGCACTCCACTGTACTAATAACACTATAGTTGGTCTCACGCTTTGACTATATAAATATGGACTGCTAGGCCGGTATTCATAGTCGATTCTTATATTTTATTATTATTATATACATATATATATATATATATATATATATATATATATATATGTTAATTATATAATTTTTTGAAATTTATCTTCAATAATAAAATGTGTATATTTTAATAAGCTGATGAAGGCTAAGTAAAACCGAAACGTTCCTAATTATTTGTCTACTATATTATTGTAATTTAAATTTTGAATTAAATCAATTTGGCTCGTTAATTTGACCGTTTAATATTATACTCTGTGTTTATTCACAATACGATCGTTGCCCTATGCTTTTTATTATGTGTATATTATATATTTATTTCCTTTTAATTTAGTAAAATTAATTCTTATTTTACAGAAATATAATCGCATATTTTGGAGTAAACGTTTAAATTCAAAGCGATATATTGTTTTCCGTCTCTTTCTTTTCTGATCTTCTACTATTGCTGTCTCGCTTTTTTGTTTCACATTTCTGCCACTTAAGAGATGGAAGCGTTGCAGATCTTTCTTACACGAAAACATAGGAAAAGTGGGGGGGGGGGGTACTAGCAGTCCATATTTATATAGTCAAAGGTCTCACGTGGTCTCATTTCAAGATGGATGCGTAAAATTGTCCACGACAGACTTAATTTGATAACAAAACAATTAGTTAAAACTATTTAAGTAAATTTAATAAACAATAACTCAAAGAACGCAGAAAAAAACGTACTTTTGTTAGGTATAACAAGATTAAATAAATAAGGTAAAAATACGGACTTATTGCCTTATTTTCTGAACGCCAAAATCTCAACAAAAATCATGATTTTAGTTTTTCTTATTTTTTCAATTAACTATGTTTTTAAATGATATAACGTATGGTTATATATTTAAAAAATACCTTCAGCCTACAAATATCACCGTGATATAATCTCTATTCATCGGGAAGGTGCCAAACCCAGAAGCGTACAATTACCCAATGCGTACAATAACCCTACTTTTCCCTATATTACAAGTTCTGTTGGTATAAATGCTCTCAGGGTAAAACGCTGTAACAATCATTAATAATCACCCTGTACATATACACACACGCACACGCACACACACGCGCGCGCGTACACACACACACACACACACACACAAATTTATAGGTTATCCGGGAACTACGAAACCTACCGCTTTGAGAACATAGAGAAGATAAAATAGAACAAACGAGTCTTATACCATTTTGCGATATTCGCTATAATTATCGAGTTATAAAATAAAAGATATGAGCCTATGTGCAGTGACGGCGCGCCATCGCGCCTAGCTCGTAGGCAATGACGCGCGGCGAGATAGGTGACGCGTCGTTGTTTAAATTTGCACTGCGCGACGATCTGAATTCGCCGCAGCGCGTGTATGTACATACCTTGAAAAAATCAAATGTGTTATTTATCAAATGTGTAAAAAGACGCTTTAGCTAAAATAACACATTTGTTTTTTGCAGTGTATGTCCACGCGGTGCTGCGAATTCAGACTGTTGCGCCGTGCAAATTCAAATAACGACGCGTCACCTGTCTCGCCGCGTGCTCTTGCCTACGAGTTAAGCGCGGCGTCACCGCACATTGGCTCATACGTTTCATTTTATAATTCGATAATTATAGCAAATATCGCAAAATGGTATAAGATTTTTTTGTCCCTTTTCATCTCCTCTATGTTGTCAAAGCAATAAGTTTCCTAGTTCCCGGACAACCCCCCCCCCCACACACACACACACGCGCGCGCGCGCGCGCACAATATATCTATATTATATACATATACAGGGTGTATCTTAAAAATCGCCCATTAATTATATTATTCCTAGCTAGAAACTGAATCCGAAAGTCCTGAACCATTTTTTTCTATAATGTTTAATAAAGCAGTAGTTATTGAGTAAAGCTAATCCAGTCAACGACATATGTCCTTTATATAGACATATGTTGGTGAACCGCACTCAATAGTTATGACTTTATTAAGCCTTATAAAAAAAAATAGTTCAGGACTTTTCGACTCAGTTTTTAGCAAAAAATAACACTATATAATTAGTGGGCGCTTTTTAAAATGCACCGTGTATGTGTATGTGTGTTGCACGCGCGCGCGCGCGTGTGTGCATACGTGTGTGCGTGCGTGCGTGCGCGTATGTGTATAAACATATGCGATATAAATATGACAATCTAAATATATTAAGTGTCTTTTTCAAATACACTTTTGTTTGACTGACTTTTCTTATATAAAAATTTGCATCTGCTAATAACAAATATGTATCATTTTACATATATAGTTACAATATTATAGTTTTGATTTATTAGAACGTTATTAAAGTTTTCTGATTCTACTAAATCTATCAATAGTGTGATAACACCAATATGATGCTAAAGCTCAATACCAATACATGCATTTTTAACAGTTTCTAAGATTAATAAATGTAAGAATGGTTTGCCAATACCTTTCTCTTGACCTGCCACAAGTGCCACATAAAAACATTCACAAGAGAAGGAGAGACGCGGGAGAGGCATGCAAAAAAAGTTAAAAGATAGAAATCGTATAAATATACATTTATAATATCAACTTGATTATATAAAAAATAAATGAGCAAATTACTGCGAAACTACTCAAGTATTATAGCTTATGCACAAATAACCTGCTATATTTCAAACTTAACTCTAATTGAAAAGATTTACTTATAATCACAAAAAATCCTATGCAGTTCTTTTTCCAATTACGACAAAATGTGCAGTAAGACTTTTTTTAACGGTTGAACTCAAATATTGATCCAGTTATTATAAAATATAAAAAATGTATTTTTAATTATATTCAAGATATTTTAAATTAGCACACAAATAATGCTGAATAAACAAGCTATATTATGTGAAAATAACAAAATCTCCATTGTAAAAGAAGAAAGAGAAAAAATGTTTATTACAGCAGTACAGTGAGGATGCTTTCCATTCAGTTACAAGACGAAACACTGTTTTATATTTTTTTGGTATTCAATGAGTAACAAAGATAAAACAGCGCTTATGTCACTAAATGGAAAGTATCCTTAATAAAAAATTGTTTGTTTAAAATAACAGCGTAATAATAATAATATAGTATAATGTATATATATGTAGATTTATTTTATTTTACATTAGTTAAAATATAATCTGGCTCACCTGAAATTCATCCCAAGGAATAGAGGAACACTCATCATTGTCAACATTAGAAACTTGAATCTTAATGACAGAAGAATAATCATAGGACTGTTGTATAAATTCGACTTTCGAAAGCTTGAAAGTTGCCATGGAAACCTAAAGAATTTAAGAAAATAAAACTTTAGTTCTACTGTCTTTAATAATCATGAAAAGTTTGTTTTACAACTGTTTATGATACTCACTATATCCTTCCTTTTGCATACGCTGTCCATAGATTTTTCACTTTGCGTGTCCGGCGTCTCTTCCACAACTTCAGTCGCTTCTTCCACGGCCGTTATCCTAATTGAATTATCAATACCAAATACCGCGTCAATCTTTCCTTGATCTTGAAGGCTTACTAAAACATAATTCTCGCTGTCCGAGCTAACATCACTTCTCATAGATACCGTATCGCTACTACCATCTTCCGGAGAGGCTTTTAAAGCAGAGTCAATCGACGTCATAAGATTGCTGAAACCCTTTTTCATAGACGAAAGATTGACATTGAAATTATTCGGGATGAAGGGTGTATTCGAGTCAGACTTGTTGTGCTTATGCGTAGTTTCTGACGTATGTTTCTTTTCGTCGCTCGTATTGCCGATAACGTACTGTGGCCCGCAACTTTCAGGAATGCACCATATCGCATTTGTTGGGCCCTCCTGGTCACTCTTCTTTGTGCCGTTTTGTTTAAAAGTGACGACTGGCTGAGTAGGAACGGAATGTGAATAATCCATCGACAGCATCGACGATGCCTCACTCTGAGGTGTCTCCACGTCGTTGCTCGTGTTCATTCTCTTGGCGCTAAAGTCGACGCGTGCGCTCATCGTACTAGTATGCCAGACCGTGGACGAGCCGACAAAATCGTCTGCTATGCTGGACGTGTCAGGCACTACGGATTCTAAATCACCACCAGAATTCTCTTTACCAGGTGTGTGCGACGGCATTACAAATGTCACTTCCACCTGCGGTATCAACGCCCCTATGATCAGCGATCCGCCGCTTTCAACTTTCAGAATCTTATTTGAATCCACAGCCAAGTACGTAGCCATCTCGGAGAGTATCTCCGACAATCTAAGTAAGAACAAATATTGATAATGATTTATCTGTACGCTAACTAGATTGCTTATATATGCCAGCCCATGAATATCGGCGGCCGAAGGCTTTTTAGTGGCTGATAACGAGTCTGCGGTAAAATGGCACCACAATGTCAGAGGAAATGCATCTAAAAACGGCACTGGCCGATTTTGACCAACAGCTCGTGCTCCGAAAAAATCTCCCCAAACAGGTTCCAAATTGCAACACCACACGTCCTTGGCCTCTGTCCATAAGAGCTCTCTGTTCAGCTGACGAAGCAACTCGTTTACAGAATTACTACTAAAATTAGGCGGTATTTGCCTAATATTATCAGTGCCTAAAATACAAAACAAAAAGAGAATTTAGAAAATCAACAAAAAAGAACTACATGTTGTCAATACTAACAACATTGTAAATGTATACCTGCACAATGCACTAGAAATTTATCCGTTACTACATGAAAATCTCCCGATTTACTGGGAAACTCTGCACCAAAGAACATTTGTCCCATCTGAAATGCATTGAGACACTGTGCCAAATCCGCCCTCGAAGATCTTTCTGTTGATCGAACATTCGTTATAGATGCTCTGGAGGTTTGAAGATGCAAAGACTTGGGTCTGTCTTTCTGATTTGGGTAATCTTGTTGACTTTCAAAGACTATCTAAAAATACAAAGTTTAATATTACAAAAATTAAAGAATAAAACACAATATTTAAAGTACAAAGTATAAGGTATATGCTAATATATTTTAACTTACCCTTGGAAGTATAGCCTCTATCTTTACATCAAAATACATTAAACGCGAAGAACTCAGCTGTTTGTCCTTTTCCATAAGAGAATGATAAAGATTCAATGCAAAAGAATTAAACCAAAGGCACGAGCAGACATCGAAATTTATTTGAATAGGATTAAGCTGTACATAAAATTTGGGCGGCGGCACTAAAAAATTATACGTTACTTAATAGTAAAATTATTTATTGAAAAAAATAAAAATATTTGTATACAACACCTGCTTACAGGGAAAAGTAATATCCCCTGGATAATAATAATAAGTAAACTCAGCATGAAGTATTGTTACGTCTTCTGGAAGACTAAATCTGTCACGATCACCTAAATAAAAATTTGCATGTATACAGAAATAATAAAAATAAAATTTTAATCTAATTATCTAATTTAATCTCACATGCAATGGTAACTGTATACGTTATTTTATCCAAACATTAAAACAGTATTTAGTAATAACATTTGTAAATAATCAGGGTTGGGCAATTAATTAAAAAATTGAAAATTTAATAATAAAGTTGAGAAGTTAATAACTTTTAACTTGACTCGGTTAAGTAAAATGAGCCAATTTTTGTCTTTAACTAGTTATTTTAATAACATTAAAACACATTTCACTAATTAACTTCAAAATTTTAACTTATCTACTTTCTTAAGTTAAAAATTTGTAACAAATATAAAATAAAAAATTATAAAAAAATTAAGTACATTCTCATGTAAAACAAAAAAAACTATTTTTAATTCAATTTGTTTTAATTACAAATTTAATTTAGAAATAAATTATTTTTATTTGATGATTCATATTGTAATTGTTTTTTTTTATTTAGAGTAATTTAATTTTATGATAATTATAAAGTATGATATTATAATTATATATAGTACTTTCCAAAATTAACTTTTAACTTAATTGTTTGGGCCCCAACGGGATATACATATATGTCCCATCAAATACTCCAACTCCATATACCATGCAATTTCCATTATACCTTAATAAGTAAAAATTGTTCAAAATAGTTATCAAAGGAAAAAGAAAAAATTCCCAAAGCGTTAATGCAACTTTTAACTAACTTGGTTTTTTGTCCATAAAACTTTTAACATAACTTATTTTATTAATAAGTCATTAACTTCAATTTTATTTAAAAAATATTGACTTACCCAACCCTGTAAATAACATATCTTGTAATCTCTCTATAAAAAAATTTTTACAAGTAATATACAGGGGCAATTCGAAAAATGGAAATATCTTTTTATGGGTACATATTAAAAATTTACTTTAAATATTGTAAACGCGTCTTAATGTAACAAAGCTGCTAACAAAGTTTTGTTGGTAACGGCGTCATATTAAAGTCGTAGTAGTGAAAAATGTGTTTTGCGACAAAGTAATTTCTGATAATCAGTATTTCTTCGAAATTTAAGTAAGATAAATAAGATTCTTTTTGAAAACTTCGAATGTATCGTGTTCAATTAAATGTAACATTTCGTGTTTACTTTTTGCTGTGTGATATCTATTTTTTGTCGATCATACGCAATAATGCGCATAGTTGATGTCTGGGCTATTCGAAACACCAAACGTCGTTTGGGCGATTTTTTCTTTCATATTTACGTTCTATGTACCAAATATACAATTTAATACTCAACAGATGTAATTACACAAAATACGAATAGTCCCTGACTTGTTCCAAAAAAAAGAAAAAGCTAAAGCAATAAAATTTTTTATTGTGCATTTGTATTCTTTTATTGTATGTAACATTTCTTCATAATACTATATATCCTTTTCTGAATCAAACAAAATCTTAACAATAGCTTTTTTACATTTTTTTTTTATCTTAAAACATAAATTTCAAAATATTTTCGGACTACCTTCGAATTACCCCAAGCTCGGGACTATTCGAAATATTTGGCATTGGGCGACATTTTTATATGTACTTCAAAGCAAGTATATTTTCGTGTTCTATCTATAATGGCATTGTGAAGAAAAAAGTTCAACTTTTCAAACCGTCCCAATATTTTTTTTTTAATGAATATAGAACTCAGGAGACGCAAAAAAAATCTTCCGAATTGTCCCGGTCTCCCCTAATATCAATAATTTTTTAGATACACATCATTGCACATTAAATATTGGATTATAATTTAATCTTAATTTGTTTAACATAAACTACATATATAAAAAAAGAAAAATCTAAAGTGTATAAAGCAATAAAACTACTTTTCAAGAGAAATCTTTAACTAAAAACTTTACGTGTATTCAAATTACAAATTTCTTGTACCTGGTGTATGTTTTTTCCTGGTTTGAGCTGTACAATTATCAAATAAAATAATTATTTACTGACTTGATTCGACTATTTCAATAAAGAGCTTGATAAACAGATAGTTCGAATAAATTGTATTAAACGTACAATACCTGAAATAAATTCTTTTGGCAATGGATTACGCGACGTTGTTGTCACTTTGTATAAGGTAAAATCATCGATTCTAATAATAATGCACGTCGTCATTAATTTGGCAAGCTGTTCCAAGACATAGTTTTTCACAGGATTACCACTAGGATGTTGGGACTTTTTTTGCTCGGATGGTGTTACATTTGGATTTTGTGGTTGATTATTCTTCTCCAAATGTTCTTTGGAACCTTTCATACCGGTACCTGTTTCAAATAAAATTGAATAATAACCATTTCTGACATTAATTATGTATCACATTTAGATATGAAAATGATTGGAAAAAACTACAAACTTTGAGTACAAAAATCAATAAAAAAATGTTTTTGCCCTGACCTTGTAAAGTTTTATTATAATATACATATATATGTATATGTACGCGCGCGCGCGCGCACGCGCGCACGCACGCACGCACGCACACACGCATACACACACACACTGTATTATTGCTTTAGAATTGAGTTTTTGGATATATATACACATATTTTTATACACACACACGCACACGCACACGCACGCGCACACACACACACACACACACACACACACACACACACACACACACACACATACATATAAATTTTTTTTTTCTTTTAACATTTAACGTTGTATTACTGTCCTAGTATTCAATTTTTGCATTCACTCAAAAAAATTCTGTTTAAAAAATGTAACTAATTAAAATGTATAATGATTAAACGACAATAGATATCTTTCGGCAGTGGATATTTATCGATAAAGGAAACAATGGACAATTGTCAATAGAAAGCAGAAATTAATTATTCAAAGCTCATATTATTTGAGCACATCTCTTTGTGTTGATTTAATTATGAAGGATACAAAAATATTAAATATCAAAATAACGTATCAAATGTATATCAAACAATATCAAGAAAAATAAACTTAAAAAATTAAAAAAGAATAAATAAATTCTATGTCTCCTTTTTTTAGTATTTTGACAAAAATAGTTTTTCATGATAAAAAAAATAGAGAATGTATAAAAATGTATAAAGTAAATTTTGGTCCCTAACCAAGAAGTACAATTTGCATGTTTTTTTTTTATAGTTTTTAAGCAGATTCGCGTGTAATTAGTCTTCCATGAACATGATGGAAACATCCATAAAAATATGAAAAAAGTGAGTAAATAAACATAAAATAAGTCATAAAAATGATACATCTTTATTATAAAGTTCCTGTCTTTGAAAACCATCAAATGAAAAACATGTTGTAATAGACATAAAATAAATAAGAAAACAAACTCAAATTCATTTCTCATTACTACGAAAGTGCGCGCATGCGCGTACGCATGCATGTATGCACTCGCGCGCGCGAGTAATGAGAAATAAGTTTAAAAGTTTATTTCCTTCTCTATTTCAACACTATTACACCAAAATGTCTTTCATTTATTAGTTTTCAAAAGATGAAACTTTTTATAATAAAGATGTATATCATTTTTTACTTATTTTATGCTTATTTACTCATTTTTACAATTTTACATATGTTCCCATCATGTTCATAGAAAACTAATTGCAACACGTGAATCTGCAGCTTATAAACTATTAAAAAAAAACACATTTTACGTCTCAGTTGAAAGCCAAAATTAGCTACTTTTACACATCCTCCTTTTTACTCCATTTCTAATTTCAAATTCCAAAATACCCATTTTTTCATCTTTTAGATATCAAGTTTATATATACAAACTTGTTACGTTTCCTTGACTTCTCGTTAAAGGAGAATGCTGTGTTCTCCCAGAATCTATAAGATCCATAAATTGACTTCGAAACGAGCTCAACGATTGCTGCAACCATTGGTTATGAGGTGTGGCATTTTCTTTGTATTTGGCCCAATGCTTTCTGTCCGCCATTGCAAGATGATATGGATAATAATCAATTTGAAATCTAACTAATGAAATTTGCAATGCACCACCATCCTTCAAATCCGGATGTAGTGATCTGCCCCCTGTTTTAACAACATAATATTAATGATATCAAGATAAAGATAAATATCATATAATAAAAAATATTAAAAATTCTATTTAATAATGTTAAATAAAGTAATAAATAAAATAGTAAATAACACATTCTCTTAATTAAGTTATTAGTTAAACATAAAAACAAGTATAAATCTTTTTTTTGTTATTTACCACCAGCATCATCACATAAATGAAGATCGATGCGTTGCGAAAGAAAATGATATGACGTCTCTACAACATCATACCTCGTAAATATTTTTGAAATCGGTGTATTATATTGATTTTTTGTTCTGCTTTGTTGAGATATCTGTGCTTGGTATTCTGGTAAAACCTTGAATTATATAAAAAAACAAATTAATTATTAAATTAAAAATTACTGGAATTCTATATTGAAAATTAAATAAACTATGCACACCTCTAATTTTCTTGCAGCTTTTGTTTTTCGTTCGAGTACAGTGGCTTTTTCGATAAGACCACCTAAAGAATCGAGAAAATGGAGCGCAGCTTTCAATTGCGAGTCTGTCAATACCCATAGAAGATCATCCAGAATAATAACTAGCCTGGAGCCCATAACAAAACAATCTGTAATAAAATAGTTGATTTAGTAATTGTAAATAATATGTTAATAAATTAAATTAAACTTTCAATTTTTTAGATAAACCTGATATTCTCTTTTTTATTGTAATTCGGCATCTTGCTTGGTTTGTAAGTAAACGAAGTGGCGTCAAATTATGATCCTTAGTACTTTGAGCTTCTATTCTAACAGTCTGCCATTCTAATTCTTTAAAAATAAGTAACTGCCCTCGATCCGGATCCTTTACTCTAGTAGTTCTGAGATCACAACGCTGCCATGTTGCTGATTTGGATTCTACCATAATCCGATTCATCTAAATAATATAATATAGTTATAAATTGAAACTCTATTTAACACTAAGTAAAAAAAATATCTACATAAAAGAAAATATCACTTCCTACCAAAGCAGTTCTTAATGCTTAATAATTTTGTGTGAATTTTACAATTGATATTAGTATTCCAGCTTCAATTTAGGACTGTTTCAAGATAGACAAATATTTGGTACCCAAATAATTTCCATAAACTGAAAATTGTGAAAATTTATACAAAATTATTAAACATCAAAATCCTCTTTAATCAAAAATGATACTTTCTTCTTACATTTGATTATGCTCACAATTTACTATTCTTTATCAGGGCATTCAATCAAATTTTATAAAAGAATTTACTGGAAATTCTCAGATTTTCTAAATTTTATTCAAAATTCCAAGTTAGAGGATTTTTTTAATGCAACACTTTAGAAGTTTATTTTATTATATATTTTAATGTTTTTTAACCCTTAAACACACAAGTGGGTTTGAGAGAACCCCATATAAAGTTTCAAAAGCTTGCTGTGTGAAGACAAAATGAAATAGGAAGTTCAGACCAAGAGGTAAAAAAAGTTTGAAATATCCTCTTTCAATTGATATGATTAATCAACTTTTTTAATCAACTAGAATTTGAACGGCACGGTAGCAAGGTTTTGTTGGGGTCTGTGGGATTAAAAATTGTGTGTAAGTGAAACTTTTTTGTGAATAAACTCATATAAGAAAAAACCAGACAAAACACGTACGAACAGTCCGTTCGCGTATGTTACTCGCATATATTCTGTCTAAAGTTAGAATACTATATAATGCTGTGGAAAAGGGAGCTTCTGTGCAAGGTCCAAAATATAATCATAAAACACATCAATTTTCAATTTTAAACACCTTGAATTAATTAAAAATACCTCACATTTGCCTTGTTAAACAAATATATTTTTTAATAGAAATGACATAATTTTTTTAAAGAATGACTCTTTAGCTTTATTGTAAAGTCCTTAGAAGTTCTTTTGTTGCAAAGATATGATTTAAAAAAAAAATAAATTTTTGAATAATTTTGTATTTTTGCCTAATAGTTTTTCCTTTATAACTTCACAATAAATCATTTTTCACCAATGCCATTTGCGCAGCCACATTTCTAAAATTCTGAACTTTCATGTAAAAAAAAATTGTTGAAAAATGTTGATTAAAACCAAAGTTAAAACCAAAGTTATTAACCATAGCTTCTTAAAGTTGAAAAAGTTTCCCAAATCCAAAAATGTGTTTACATATTTTACAGGTTTAATGTGTTTAAGAGTTAATCATATAATCACAAAAAAGCTAATTAAGTTTTGAATATTAAATTTCAGAAAATACTAAAAAAAATTAATTTAAACTAAGTGAAAATATCCAGAATACATGAATTTGGTTCACAGAAAGTGAATTTGGAAAGCAACCTTACAGAAGCAGAATTTAGAAAATAATTAAACAAACAATTGAATTAATGTATTGTTTTCTATTAATCTGCTACTAATTTTTTTATTTATGTCACAAAAAAATGTATGTAGATGTGTATGCCACATTTATTGTTATTAATTGATCTTATACTTATCAAAACAAAACAAAAAATCAAAGAATCAATTTTGTAAAAAAAAATAGAATTTAAATTTAAAGTTTTTTAAAATTTTTTTGAGTACTATAAAATCCCATAAAAGTACATGATTTTTAAGGATAAAAGTAAATTCTTTCAAAATTTCAGATTTTTTCATTGTTTCCTGATAGTAAACACTCTCTGCTTATACCATACATTGCAGTAATATCATACCTGAACTGAGGCAATGAACGCAGGACTTTTAAATGTAACTAGCACAGTATTAACAGCTACTGTTATTCCATCAATTACTTTATGTATAAAAGAATACTTTGCAGGACCAGCATATGATGATATACCTTGTGGGGAAGACATGCTTCTCAAATCCTCACATGTTTCTACATCTATGTGAACCTCATCCAAACTCTGTAAATATATTTTAATCCTATAGTAATTTGTCATATACAATAAATATAAATATATATCTAGAGTCACGCATATCTATATAATCCATAACTATTTACCAAAAAGATAGGAACACTTTTCAGTTTGGTCCATTGTATACGAAATGAAACTTTATTGCACCAAGCATTAGTTAGTCTTAACCACGATGGCAGCTCTAGTAAATCTGTGAGGACTATTTCGTCAAGTTCCAAGTTTGATAGCTCTCCTTCACCTTTGAATGTGCTTAAATTTATCTTATCAGCAGATAAATTCTTGGTGAACCTATAATATATAATGTGAAAACTTAACATGCAAAATATATTATTTGCCATTAATTACAAAATTCATAAACAAATAATATGTTACATAATTTTGTAAACTTTATAAACATTATACTTTACATACTATGATAATATGAAAAATATAATTAGCACAGGTATAAATTTTTAGACAGGTATAAAAAATTATACAGCTGCTGCTAATTTGGTTAATATGCAAAATATTAATAAAAAAAAGTAGATAAAGAAACCAATGGCATATAACAAATGTTGATTCATAATGAAAAAGACCACTTTCTCTTGTTACTTTCAGAACAACTTTCACGAACGTGTCCGATATTACAATTACACAGAACGCGTAGAAAAAAAGATGTGACAGCTGTATCGCTATGACAAGACATGTTGCGACAATAAGGTGTAAAGAAGTATGTTACGTGACGTATGACACGAACGTGTAGAACAAGGCAATTTTTTTTTATTTTAACGTGTCATTTGAGACCGCGGTACATGTACAGGTTAATCGATCATGATTGTACAGGTTGGTACCTTGACAGATGTTTCAGCAGCTGATTTTTTATGATCGAGACCATCTTTCAATCGTGTGGGCGAGCCTAAATTCTTACGACAGTTAACAAGAATTAATACGTTTTAGCATGGTTAGTCTGACACCACATATTTACGACGGTCTACTATCTAGCTCCATATATATATAATATATACCTATATATATGTATACATATATATGTACATAACACTTGTGTATAGGTACACATTATACATATATATACATATGTATATATATATATATATTTTACACAGCACCGCGAGTGAAACGTTCCGCCCACAGAACATATACTATGAGAAATGAAAGCACTGTATACTTAACATGGAAAACAAAAAGCAAGACACTGCCATCTGGTGATAAAGTGGGAAGTTAAATGGACTTTCGAAGGATTTGAAAGGGGGGGGGCTTTCCAACAAGAGCTGTGTTCCGATATAACTGCCAGTACTGGCAGTGGTGAAAAATCCGTTCCGTTATTGGTACGCAGCGCACTGCGACAGCATCTAGTAACATCAATGACGTCATGAATGGTAGCCATATTGCCACTGTGACTACTGCAGCTTCCAAGGTGAGGTAGCTACAGTGCAATATGGCTACTATGCTGTTCCGAAATACGATGCTATAGCAGTGCTGGCAGTAATGCAGTAATATTGGAACAGTTGTGACAGTGTACTGTCATGACGTCACATTTACTGCACTGCCAGTAAAAACGGAACACAGCCAAGAGTGTGATACACCGTTTGTGTTTTGTTTCTGAACTCCCTGGATTAGTGTGCACTTAAAATGAAATAGATATATATTTGAAAGTTAGTGAAAGCAAGAAGGAACGTTCCAGTGTAGTCTAGTGCAGGAAAAAAAAACAAGCCTACAGTCCGTTTGTTTTCTGTTCACGTGAAACTTTTCACTTTTCACGTTTCCGCCCTAGGGGAAATGTTATATGATAGACCCCCTGAACTAGACTGCACTGTAGCGGAATTCTGTAACTCCTTAGCGACAATTCGGTATCGTTACAGCGTCGTTGCGCAGATATTATACATGGTAGAAAAGCTGCGCGACGACACGTAACGATATCCCTAGCTGTCGTTAAAGCCTGTTCTACAATAGCATAAACACAAGACCGTAAGGTTGTAAGGCATGGTTTTAAGAGCTCGTAAGCAAATGAAAAATTTTCATTTCTTACGTTACGACCTTACGGTCTTGTGTTTACTGCTATTGTAGAACAGGCTTAAGAGTTACAGAATACGGCCCCTGGAACGTTTCTTCTTACTTTCACTAACTTTCAAATATATATCTATTTCATTTTAAGTGCACACTAACTTAGGGAGTTCAGGGGGTCTATCATGTAACATTTTCCCTAGGGCGGAAACGTGAAAAGTGAAAAGTTTCACGTGAACTGCACGATCATGTACGATTCCACGGAATCATGTAACTTAGAGTTGGTATAAAGAGAGTTGCGACAATTACCCGGAAATCGCCATTAAGGGGGAAAATATATAGCTACATAGCGCCAATTTCAAAATATGAGCAAGCAATACTGTGTAACACAATGTATATACAATTCAATGCTTTCTAATTTTGACACAATCATACAGAGCCGTTTTTTCGTATACAGCAAACATTCTTAACCTTAATTTCTGCACAATTTTGAAAACCATGTCAAATGATCGATATTATTTATTCATGAGAGGTCGAATACATCTAGCTTTGATAGAAGCAGTGTTTTACGAGTTGATATTGTGTAATACTGTGTCACACAGTGTATGACTATGTTTTGTTGCTGGAAAGCTGTCAATAACAATGAAACAAAATTTTAACTTTAAATAATCATTACTTTTTTTAAATATATATAAGTTTTTTACATTTTGAGTTCTACGACTTACAATTAGAATTATATAATTTAAAAAGATTATTTTAAGGAGATTTTTATTTTATGTAGCAGAAAGATTATGCTAAGAAAAAGTTAGTTTTATAAATATACCAGGATCAAATACTTAACTCAATCATCTTAAATTTCTCGTAAATTGTTATATAAAAAAAATTATTTAAAAGTTATTTAAAAGAAAAATTATATGTTAATAAAAAAATAATTATTACATTAAAGTGTTTTGACATCCTTCTGCTGCACAATGTACCATCTCACTAAACAATGTGTACAGAAAGACTATTTAACATATTTTCTTTAATATCATTCATTAATCTACATATAACATGACAATAATATTGGAATAATAAATAAAATGTTAACAATAAGAAATAAAAAAATAGATAAATTTTTAAAACAATTTGAGATTATATTTGTATATCATTATTTTTATTATTTATTAAGAAAAAGTTAACTTTTTGGCTTTAAAAAAATATTGACAAAAATTACACTTGTGTAATTAATATTCTTTTCAGAATTAATATTCTTTCTAGAGTTTGCAAAAAGGTTGCAAAAGAGTTTGTATCAACTGACACACGTATACACACTCTTCAACCAAAGATGATTAGGGCTGTGTTCCGATATAACTGCCAGTACTGGCAGTGGTGAAAAATCCGTTCCGTTATTGGTACGCAGCGCACTGCGACAGCATCTAGTAACATCAATGACGTCATGAAAGGTAGCCATATTGCCACTGTGACTACTGCAGCTTCCAAGGTGAGGTAGCTACAGTGCAATATGGCTACTATGCTGTTCCGAAATACGATGCTATAGCAGTGCTGGCAGTAATGCAGTAATATTGGAACAGTTGTGACAGTGTACTGTCATAACGTCACATTTACTGCACTGCCAGTAAAAACGGAACACAGCCTCGGCTGCGTTCGGGAATACACACCAAGTTCATCCGAGTATCATTTTATCCTTGTTTAACATTCAGTGAACAACAAAGATAAAATGACAGTCCAAGGCACTCGGTGTGTACAGCTCTATTTAATCTACCTAACCTAACTGATAGCTAACCGGAAATTTCCCCCTTAATGGCGGAGCCAATCAGCATTAGGCACATACATTGTCGCAACTCTCTTTATACCAACTCTAATGTAACTCACTCATGAGCAGAAATATGAACTTTTTCACGTGAACTTTTTCGCCATCACCCGTGATGGCGAAAAGGTGAAAATTTAGGGAATTAATAAATTTTATGTATTTTGAAATAAGAATGAAAGTGTGGTAACAGTGTGGTAACAGTTTGAAGAGATATTATTGAAGAGGTTAACCTTTTTGGTATTGCATTGCGTTGATAGGATAAAGTAATACATACATAAATAAAAATAATGCTTTTGTGATGTAATTAGGTTTGATATTTATATTTGACAAATTGATATTTTGATAATTATATAGAATGAGGTTTCATCAAATGCAAATTTAGATAAAAATATACTTTAAACGCGTGTTGGTACTCAATGATATAAGAAAGGTGCGTCTTGTGAAATAGAATATTAATCAATCATGTAAGTGTTTATAACTTATAAATTTGGAAAATACATGTGTGAGCGGAGAATTCAGTTTTGATCAAGGTCCATATTCTAAATTATTCAATATTTTTTAATTAAACAAAGTTAAATTTAATGACTAATGAAATTAATTTACTTTAAAATTTGCACACATAAAAAACTAATTAAAATTAATTTTGAAAAACAATGTTTGAATTAAATTACAATGTAATTTTGAGTATTAGATTACTGCATAATAAAATAGTTGTTACAATATACGGATCATTAAAAATAAATGTAATATATATTATATTTGTAAATTAAGTTTATGCAATATAAGAAATATTGCTATTTATTTATGAATATTTTTTTTACAATTTTTTTTTATATAACAAAATTTTTACAGTAAAAGTTATACTGTAAAAGCAGATAGAAACCTTTTTCACGATCGCTTGATAGTTGCAATGACAGAGCCTTTAATGGTGAATTTCGGAACGCAAACTAAATTTCCGCGCATTATTAGGGGCCAGTTTCACAACTTAGTTTAACCGGAGTTTAAACCTTTAAACTTGGTTTACGGTAAATATTGTGTTCCACAACTGTCTTAAACCTCGGTTAACGTTGTTAAACTGCGGTTAAAGTTGAACGGCGAAATTCGGGCGTTTAAAGTAGATAACCGAGGTTTAATACTGCAGCGCCACTGCTTTCAATAATCTTTCGAGTATTGTACTTCATGGCTGATATCTCCACGAAATTGTAAAAAGGTTATGTTGCAAGATATGGCTCTGGAATATATGTTATCGTCATCTGACGATGAAGATTTTGTGCAAATAATAAATCGACGCCCGAGAATAATTAGAAGACGACCGTCATATTTTGAAGAATTTGATGACATTGATTTTTATGCTTGATTTCGCTTAACCAAGGAATCTGTTACTGCAGTCTTAAGAGAAATCAAAGAAAAAATTTCTCATAAAACAGAACAGTAAAAATAGTTTTGTAATATTATTAAATTAGTACTTATAGATTACATACTATGATTACGATGACCATATATGTGTTTTTCCAAAGAACAGTTTTTTTTTATTTCGAGTGGCTGTCTTTTAGATTTATTTATTTTTTTCAAAACTCAATTTTGTCTTTTATTCTAATCTGTTGTTCTTTATTTTATGAGAAATTTTTTTCTAATTAGTGTTCCAATGTTTAATGTACTTAATAAAGTGTAAATTTTTACAGTAACAATTGAATTTAATTGTTTAGTTTAAACTGATTTGAAAACATGTAAGAAGAAAACTTTAAAACTTTTAAATTTGTTCATTATTTTTTGCCTTGGTGTATAGAACCTGTAATATCTCATTCCCTACTTTTCGGTAACAACCAATCACACTACTTGTTCTAGAAGAAAGATAAGTCTGTTGAAGTTTCTTCGCATAGATTATAGGTTTACGTAACCTAGAGTTAAAATCTGGTTGTGAAACGCGATAGAAGTTTAACCGTGGCGTTAAACTTGACGGTAGTTCAACTAAACTCGGGTTAAACCCAAAGTTGTGAAACTGGGCCTAGGCCTGTTTGTGTTGCTGCCCTTTTTGAATTAATTTCTTTGTCATCTTTCTCTTTCTTATGATCGAATATATATTTAGATTTGTTCGAGTTGCTTGAAATCCCCAAAAATTTTTGCACTCGAGATGAGATAAATATATATTCGATCGTAAGAAAGAGAGAGACAACAAAGAAATTAATTCAAAAAGGGCAGCAACACGAACAGGCTTTTTATCTCATCTCGAGTGCAAAAATTTTTAGGGATTTCACGCAACTCGAACAAACCTATTCATACATAAGGCTTGTTTTCTATTCCTGCACTAGACTGCACTGGAACGTTCCTTCTTGCTTTCGCTAACTTTGAAACATCTATCTATTTCATTTTAAGTGTACACTTATTTAGAGAGTTCAGGAACAGAAAACAAACGGATAATCGCTGTGCGTGAAAAGATTCACGTGAACTCTCTATGAGTGAAAAATGAAAAATGAAAAGTGAAAAGTGAAACGTGAAAAGTGAAAAGTGAAACGTGAAAAGTTCCACGTGAAATTACATGATTGACCCCCAGGAACAGAAAACAAGCCTATAATCACTGTGCGTGAAAAGATTCACGTGAACTCTCTATGAGTGAAAAATGAAAAATGAAAAGTGAAAAGTGAAACGTGAAAAGTGAAACGTGAAAAGTTCCACGTGAAATTACATGCCGTTTGTTTTTTGTTCCTAAACTCTCTAAATAAGTGTACACTTAAAATGAAATAGATAGATTTTTCAAAGTTAGCGAAAGCAAGAAGGAACGTTCCAGTGCAGTCTAGTGCAGGAACAGAAAACAAGCCTATGATTGACCCCCAGGGGGTCTATCATGTAACATTTTCCCTAGGGTGGAAACGTGAAAAGTGAAAAGTTTCACGTGAACTACACGATCATGTACGATTCCACGGAATCATGTAACTCACTCATGAGCGGAAATATGAACTTTTTCACGTGAACTTTTTCGTCATCAGCCGTGATGGCGAAAAGGTGAAAATTTAGGGAATTAATAAATTGTATGTGTTTTGAAATAAGAATGAAAGTGTGGTAACAGTGTGGTAACAGTTTGAAGAGGTATTATTGAAAAGTTTAACCTTTTTGGTATTTCATTGCGTTGATAGGATAAAGTAATACATACATAAATAAAAATAATGCTTTTGTGATGTAATTAGGTTTGATATTTATATTTGACAAATTGATATTTTGATAATTATATAGAATGAGGTTTCATCAAATGCAAATTTAGATAAAAATATACTTTAAACACGTTTTGATACACGATGATATAAGAAAGGTACGTCTTGTGAAATAGAATGTTAATCAATCATGTAAGTGTTTATAACTTATAAATTTGGAAAATACATGTGTGAGCGGAGAATTCAGTTTTGATCAAGGTCGTATTCTAAATTATTCAATATTTTTTAATTAAACAAAGTTAAATTTAATGACTAATGAAATTAATTTACTTTAAAATTTGCACACATAAAAAACTAATTAAAATTAATTTTGAAAAACAATGTTTGAATTAAATTACAATGTAATTTTGAGTATTAGTTTACTACATAATAAAATAGTTGTTTCAATATATGGATCATTAAAAATAAATGTAATATATATTATATTTGTAAATTAAGTTTATGCAATATAACTAAGAAATATTGTTATTTATTTATGAATATTTTTTTTACAATTTTTTTTATATAATAAAATTTTTACAGTAGAAGTTATACTGTAAAAGCAGGTAGAAACTTTTTTCACGATCGCTTGATAGTTGCAATGACAGAGACTCTAATGGTGAATTTCGGATCGTAAACTAAACTTCCGCGCATTATTCATACATAATCGCTATGTGTGAAAAGATTCACGTGAACTCTCTATGAGTGAAAAATGAAAAATGAAAAGTGAAAAGTGAAACGTGAAAAGTGAAAAGTGAAAAGTGAAAAGTTCTACGTGAAATTACATGATTGACCCCCAGGAATAGAAAACAAGCCTTTAGTAAAAAACACATAGGGTGTTTACAATAGGTCTGTTCGAGTTGCTTGAAATCCCCAAAAATTTTTGCACTCAAGATGAGATAAATATATATTCGATCGTAAGAAAGACAGAGACGAGAAAGAAATTAATTCAAAAAGGGCAGCAACACGAACAGGCCTAGTAACTAATCAGATCTTGAATTGGATTGAACAATGACCTAGTTTACACCGAACACTTGACACGCATACTAACAAGTAACTTTCTATTAAATTGTCTTAATTTTGACAATACGTGTAAATGAATACGTGATATCTATATTTAATTAATTATCTTGATTCATATTGTACCGGCTTAATATACTATTCATTAAATTTATTACCGAAATTAAGATAATTGAATAGAAAGTTACTAAATATTACGCGTATCAAGTATTCAGGATGCTGTCACATGCGTAACTTGCGTAAGCGTAACTTGCGCCGACCAATGATATCGTTTTACTGGAACATTAGCTTCCACCTAGTTACTTTATGCTTTTTACGTTATTATCGTTACGTCGAATCTAATTTCCTGCGTGAGAAACGCTGTATACATGTAGTAATACATGTATTGGTAACACATGTATTACTTAAATAAGCAGAACAAAATTGAAAAATAGATAATGATATCAGGGTAAATTAAGAAACAGTTTTATATCAAATTTATTATTTATAATAGTTATTCTGTAATAACATTCTGTCATATCCAACCTTCTTGCGATATGTTGATACAAAATTTTAAGGTTATAGTTGTACATTAATAGATATGTCCGTGTT
Source organism: Solenopsis invicta (assembly GCF_016802725.1). Lineage (NCBI taxonomy): Eukaryota > Metazoa > Arthropoda > Insecta > Hymenoptera > Formicidae > Solenopsis > Solenopsis invicta. Next base: position 9,641,764 of record NC_052664.1, on the reverse strand, counting down.
GCTTGAATTTTTTGCATATAAAATGCTTTCTTTTTCTTAAATACCTAACATATTTATTTTGTTTTAAATATATAAATTTTTGAAAATTACAAGGAACAGGAATATTTGCCCGCACAGGTTAGATTCCCACATAGATAATTCACACATACTAGTGTGCAGAGTATCAGTTTCACATGAAGCGTACTTTCCAAGACGCGTAAATTACAAAAACCAATCGTAAATTTGTTTAGCATTTCTGTTAGAGAGTACAAGAGAAACCCTAATCAGCAATTGGTTGCATTAGATACGCATTTCTTGAAAATCCGCGAAATACGCTTCATGTGAAAGAAGGCTTTTAAATAGCGTAACATATTTTAGTAAGTTACTAGAATACGTAAATTACGCTACACAAGTTACGCCCGGGAGGGTCCCAGATGCGTACAGACCCAATTGGATACCACCAATTATAGCGGCCGATGCCTAGAGTATTTCTGTTGGTTGGGTTAGATTAGATTACGTGATTGGTGGTGTCCGATCGGGTCTGTGCGCATCTGGGACCTTCCCTTACGCCCCATGTGACGACACCCTGATTTTCTATTAAATTATCTTACTTTCGACGATGCGTGTATACATGACACATATAGTTAATTATCTCAATACATATTGTACCAGTTTAGTATACTAATAGGTTCGTTCGAGTTGCTTGAAATCCTCAAAAATTTTTGCACTCGAGATGAGATAAATATATATTCGATCGTAAGAAAGAGAGAGACAATAAAGAAATTAATTCAAAAAGGGCAGCAACACGAACAGGCTTATTCTTAAAATTTATTGCCGAAATTAATAGCGTTTTCGATTGGCAAAAAGTTAGTGCGCATCAGTGCGCACTCAGTTCACGCCAACACTGGAAAAGTTCCATGAGTTGCACTGAATAGTGCAAATGCAAAAGAACACGCCCAAATTTTCAGTGCAAGTGTCACTTGAGTTAATTATAATAGATCACGCAAAAAAGAAAAAAGTAACCTCGAAAAAGTAATCTCGTGCTCAATAAATAATGATTTTTACTATATGTAATTAAATAGTATATAATCATTAAAAAAATGCTATTATATTACATCAAGTAATTAATTATATTTTAAAAAAAGTATAAAATCGATGTACTTGTATAAAAAATATAACACTTACGGTGTCATTATCTATTTTTTTCACACATGCTACATAATTTACAGTTTTTGGAATCATTTTTCTAGTTCGGAAGATTGCAATTATTTCTTCTTCCTCGCTTGAACTAGAAGAAGATTCCAAAAATGTCTCCAAAATATTAAAAAGATCCAAATCCGGATTGCTCATTTTTTCAAATTTGAAACTTCGTTGTTGCTTACAATAATGCACTGATGCTTGTATGCATCCAGTGCACTGAACTGGCACGGTCAAAATATCTCGTGCCACTTAGTGCGCACTGAGTGCGCACTATGCGAATGTCGTGCGTTCAAACGAACACGTAACACTAGCCAAGTGCGCATTGGCACTGCCAATCGAACACGCGCCTGACACTGAGTGCAGCCAGTGCATTCCAATCGAAAACGCTATAAGATAATTTAATAGAAAATTACTAGTTAGTACACCCATGGAATTTGATTGACCTAAGGCTTGTTTTCTGTTCCTGCACTAGACTGCACTGGAACGTTCCTTCTTGCTTTCGCTAACTTCGAAACATCTATCTATTTCATTTTAAGTGTACACTTATTTAGAGAGTTCAGGAACAGAAAACAAACGGCTAGTTTACACCGAACACTTGAGACGCATACTAACAAGCAACTTTCTATTAAATTGTTTTAATTTCGACAATACGTGTAAATGTATACGTGATATCTATATTTAATTAATTATCTTGATTCATATTGTACCAGCTTAATATACTATTCATTAAATTTATTACCGATATTAATAGCGTTTTTCATTGGGAAAACTAGTGCGCACTGAGTGTGCACTCGCCGCTGGCAATTGGACGTTTCGGTTCGCACGATGATGGTGCCAACGGAAACGCCCAATTACCTGCAGCAAGTGCACATTCAGTGCGCACTAGTTTTCTCAATGAAAAACGCTATAAGATAATTGAATAGAAAGTTACTAAATATTACGCGTATCAAGTATTCAGTGTAAACAAAGCCAATAATAATCTTGGTACATACATACATATACCAGACGATCGCCAAAAATCGCCTTTAATCGCCATGCTGGTTGTGCGATTCGGTCATGCGCGAAGGACAACTTTTGTCGTGCTTTATGACAGAGTCGACCTACTGTTCTTTCTTATACTATGCCTTTACAAAGAGCAAAAAATGTAAATAAGTTCGACTTGTCTCACTCTCCCCTATAATTGTACATACTATTCATAATTGTATTTAATTTTACTTGTGTTTTTAAGGCATTTATTTATTGTTACAGTATTTAATTAAAAGACTTTAATTTTCTAATTAAAAAAATCATTTAAGGCTCTTGAATAATCCACTCTACATTGACGGTAGTGAAGTAGTATCGCGGAAAAAATTAGAACTAATTGTGCTATTACATTTATCGTGCAACAAATTAATGTAATAGATAAAATTTTATCTTATTATGTCATTTCATTTTATTGTGAAAATATGACTTTTCTCGTATTTACCAAATTCGTAAAAATAGAGCGCAAGTAGTCATATTTGATTTTTTATATAAAAGAATATTTTTCACATCTTTCAACAGCTATTGTTTTTCTGTCTAATAGTGTTTTTCATTGGAAAAACTAGTGCACACTGAGTGTGCACTCGCCGCTGGTAATTGGGCGTTTCCGTTGGCACTGTCATCGCGAGAACAGAACGTCCAATTCCCAGTGACGAGTGCGCATTAGTTTTCCTAATGAAAAATGCTATAAATAGGCTTTATTTCACGTGCTTTTTATGACTATTTGTAAGGAGAAAAGAATAATTAAGGCCTATTTTTATTAGTGTTTTGAAACAATTTCATTATGTGAAACAATTTCATTTTGTTTTATTCAAATTCTCTTTATTTACAAGCGACATGTAAGAAATTTTTTGTGATTTCTCGCTTATAACATTTAATATAGCACGATTTGAATATAGGCGTGGCGATTATATATTCATCAGGAGCTTTAAAATCGAATTTCCACTATTTGAAAAACTATCATAATTGTGTCATTTATCCTATGTGCAATAATAAACGTACTTAACACACACACGCACGCACGCGCGCGCGCATACACACACACACACACACACACACACACACACATATATATATATGATTTGACATTCCAAGGCATTTACTTTTTTTCATATTATATTGCCTAGATCCAATCATGTTTAACAAAATATAATACGACCTTGCGCAACCGTTGAATAAACACTTTATTGCCCTGGTAAGTTATCATCAAGTCTTTCATGTTGTCATATTTAAAGTCGGTCTCTTGCACGTTCAACGTGAGTATTTTGAGCATGAAGAATATATGCATACTCTCAAGCCTGGCATCATCCGACATCTTCGCGTCGAATTTCTCTCTAGTGAATTGTTCGGTATCGCAACCCATTCGATCCAGCACGGCCAAGAACGTCTCGTGATAGAGATTTATCAGTTCCTCAAGGCAATCTTCGCTTACATCTGTGCTAGAGAAGAGGAAAAAGAACATCTCGCGTAGCGGACTAAAGAACAGATAATTCTGAAAATCCACAAATTTGATATCGTCCACGCGACCATTTTCGTCGCGATGGAACATGATATTGTTCACCCAAAAGTCCGCATGGATAATAGTGGACCAAGGCTCATTGGGCGTTGAGGTCCATAAGCCACGTTCAAACGAATCACGTAGAACGACTCTGCATCGATCGACATAAACGGCTAATTGTGAATCGCTCGCTATTATCTTTAGCATATCTTCTTGGAAGCGCTCAAATTCTTCAGTTTTCATTTCTATAGATTTGCTACGTTCCTTTAATACCTCGAAATACTCCGGTCGCTTGTACTTGGTAGCCATTCCCAGCGCATGAAATCTCGCCATCGCCTGTATCGCAACTCTCGAATGCTCAAGATCGCATCCTGTAATTCAAACAAAAGAATCAGTGATTTTTACTTACATAATAATGATATAACTATAATAAATATTGAATGACTAAGCATTTATAATTTCTGATAATTTGAAATCTAATCTAATCTAAAGTGTGCAAGAGATTTCCAGTACGTACGTAAACAGTGACAACGCAATATCGTGTAAATTTTTTGATTTTACGTGATTTTTGTGTCTGAAGTCATAAATCACGTTGATAAGAAAGCAAAAAATATTGGCCGCATTCAGAATGTTTATTTTACAACTATTGGAACTTTTCTCCGCGTTGATTGGATTTTATTTTTAAATCTAAAAAAAATTTTAGAGTCCTATTGGAACAAAGAAAACTTTCAATAGTTGCAAAATAAACATTCTGCTGAACGTGATCATTCTTTATGACGAATGATAAATCTTTGTAGTCGTTTTATTGTGCTGCTTTAAATATTATACAAGTGTTTTAAATAAACGAGTTAAGGCTCCTCTGTCTACTTGCCGCGGCCACATTGAGATAGTGACGTCAGAAGCGTGAAATTGCGTAAAATGACACGTAATTTTATCCGACGTACCATTTGTAAATAAAAACAATTTAGATAAAACAGCTAGACTAATTAGATGACTTTTTAGAACACTTGTAAAAATGAGTAAAGACTATCCTTTTTTCCTATCCTAACAGTCAGTAAATAGTTGTAAAAAGCATGTAAAGTGACGCCTATTCAGACAGGAAAACATGAATAGCTATTGAAAGGAGTGAAAAATGTGTTTTTATGTATCAAATTCAAAGAAACTTTATTTGTGGTTCATTTTTACGAATTTGGTAAATACGAGACAAGTATTTTCACAATGAAACACATAATAAAAAAATGACATGCACGACAACATCTCGTCGTCAATTTGTCACGTCTATTCTATAAATTTTGTCCACGACGAAATGTCGCTCTGTCAACGCAGAATTTTTGGCTGAAGTGCCAAGAGCTTTAATATGTCAATTATTACTTGCGGGTTTGGGTAAATAAATAATTGTTTTAAATAAATTAAAGTTAATGGCTTATAAAATTAATTTAATTATTTTAAAGTCGGTATTCATAGGTGTTAAATGATTTTCAATCTTTAATTGAAAGAATAATTAATTTGTTAGTAGCAATTTGCTGTAAGACTGCTGTAAATCTTGCAGGATATTATGATCTGCTTCCTCATTCTATTCAAGTCCCCCAAAAGATTCTGTAAGACAGATTCTTGCAAACATTTTGCACGTATCTGCTGCAAGAATTGCAATATTCTATTTACAGATTGCAGTTAGGTAAAGAATCTGCTTCAATTAATTTCTGCAACAAGTATCTGTAAACAGTTCATTTGCATGTAAATTGCACAAATCTTGTTGACAAGCTATCAGGTGATTGTCAGCAGGATCAATTGAGAATAATCTTTTCCACATTTGACCCAATTTTACTGCATTTAACTACATCAGGCAGATTCTGCTCTGCGGAAAATACTACTAGGATTACAGATTTATTCTTAAATTCATTCAAACATTGAAAATTATTTATGAATTCCGGCCTTAAAGTTATATGAACAAAAACTTAACAAGTTGCGTTAAGATTACATAAAAACTGCGTTCCATTCGGACGCTCACAAACTATAAGCTTTATTCTATCTTCCTCCTAAATATAACAAGCGATAAAAGTAAAAAGAAGTTTAGAGCGCAAATGGAGCGTTCCAAATGGAACGCAGCCAAAAGTTAAATTGAAAGTTGATTTTGTATAGCATTATTTATATTAAAATAATTTATATTAAATTAAAAATTTGTGACTTTTAAATTTGAGCTATTTAAAAGTTGTTAAAATATAAATAATTGTTTTATGATATGGATCAAACAAATTTAATATTCTATTTGTAAATTAAGTTTATATGAAATAACAGAAATATTGGTTTTCACGTGCAAATGTATTTTTTCTTTATAATTTTTCTTTTCCTAAATTTTTAATTTAGGAAAAAAGTTAATAAATTAAAGTTTATTAAGTGTTTCAAAAATAACTAGTTAAAGTTAAAAAATTAAATCATTAAAAATTAATTAAATAAAAAAATTATTAACTTTTTAACTAATTACTATCCAATCCTAATTACTTGTATTAGCAATTTATACAATTTATAAAATTCTGTTTTTTTATCATGTATAAGTACGTATGTACATTTTTTATTTTAAATATTACATACAGAAGATTCCGAGTCCAAGTTTCCAAGAAAACAGAAAAATTTCTAGAATGTATTTTAGAGGTCATTATATGCATAAAATTTCAGACTTATAAGTCAATTCAGATTAGTCAATATAACTCAATTCAGTTATCAAGACACAGCCAATTTTATTAATATGCTAACAAGTGAAAAATACCAGACATTTATAATTTTTAATACAAAATATTTACTAAATAATTTATAATACAACAGCATGTAACTTCCAATAAAATTTAATTTTTTTAATTAAATTTATGAAGATTAAATAGCATGTAATTTATTATTTTCATAAGGATAGTGATTGTTAATCATAATATAAATAAAGATTGAAATTAATATGTCAAATCAGAGAAAAATTTTATTAGGATAATTTATTAAATTTGAAAACCATAAATAATTTGCAAGCAGAACATTGACATTTTCAAGAAGTATATGATTAGATTTTGAATAAGTATATAATTAGAAGAATAATATTCACCTAATAAAATTATAAAATTTATTTAATAAAAGTTTGATAAAAGTTACAAATAACTTCTAAAACACATTCTAGAAAATTGATTTCCTCACGAAATGCTCAGCACATATATCACATATAAATTTAAATTCTTGAGTAATTTATTAAATTTAATTTAATTAAGATTGAATATTGTACACTTAAGTGTACAATATTCAATCTTTATGAGAATAACAAATATTTGTTATTCTCATAAAGATTATTATTGTTAATCATAATATAAATAAGAATTTAAATTAACATGTTAAAAATCATAGAAACTTTTCACTAAAAAAATTTAAAATTCATAAATAATTTTTATACTAGATTAAATTATTATACTAAACATTTTTCCCTTCAATTTCTGAATCATAACAAGAAATTCTCAATTCAAAAATATTGATTAAAATATTTAAAACAAAAAATATTTATTAAAACAAGAGTGAAAAAAGATGGTTACAATGGTTTTAAAGTTTCACTAACATATTTCGAATAAGATAAAATATTTAACTCTACCTTTAATCCTGTCGCCATTGTAGTAACCGTGAGTCCTTAAGTTTTCCATTAAAATAACGGCGTTATCGTCAAAATCGATGTCTGGGCTTAATGATAATCGGGACTGATAGTACTTTGGCAATATATCGAATACTTCATTTTCCTTCAAGCCCATTTCTCTCTCTAGTTCTTGATAAGAAGGTATGATTTTCTCATACATGAAGATCTCTTTTCTGAATGTGTACGGAGGATTGAAAATTTCTCGTTGAAATGCCGTTGGCGGTGGCATCTTCGCTATGAGATGAAGATCCTCCTCTTCTGCCTCATTGTTGCGCTTGATCACAGCGTGAACACTTAATATGGTACTGCCATAATTCTCACCTGGTTGCAACAAGTTTTTAGTCGAATAACGAACCACAATTAATCGATCACCGAATGTGCGGACCAGTAGCGGCTGCAGCTCGCGCAGTTCGATCGTACTCAACTGTTCTTGATCATTACTCATGATTGTTGCACTGTCGAGAAAAGATTCGTACCTATGCAAACTATCACGTTTCGTATTGGACTAACACTGAACCGAGATATAATGTGTGAAATAAGCGTGCATGCGTCTCCAACGTGTCCCGCACCAACAATCATTTCATTTAGCAGTTATTCCGCCTCCGCTAGTGGAGGTACGATGCATCTCCTTCCTCACCAACATACCAATAATTTTTTACATAGTCACGATTACATAACTGTGAAGCCGCTGATATGTATGCGTTTCACGTACATACCGGATAAGATTAATTTCCGCGCAGAAACACACGTTGTTGATTCACACGTAAAAAGTTTTGACAAATTTTCCGTGCTTGAAACGATGACGATATACTCTACCAGCGATTGTCAGTTTCGTCTCCCTCACTCCCTCGCTCTCGGTCCCTCACCTCAATGCTTGCAGCAATCAGTTTGTCCTGATTTCTCTTCGAGGGATCTATTATTATCATGATTCATACACAATCTCCGTGCTCTATTTGCCACTATCCCTACAATAATCACGCTGTGCTGCGTAATATGTATCTTTTACAAGTATAACACTTGTGTATTATATTTATCTATAAATTACCGATAACCCAATTACTGATAGAATGCCAAATACTTCAAACTTAATAGTTTTTTGAATAACTATATTTTTAATAATTGAATTGAATTTTACTTGAATTCTTAAGGTGTCTTTGCTTAATGTTATAACACTTCATTAAAAGTAAAACTTTAAATTTTCTAATTAAAGGAAAAGCATTTAAGATCAGATTTCCAGATGTATTCGAGATATTAAAAGTAATTAAAAGTTTATTTACTCTATAATGCAATAAAAATATTGTCATTTTGACATAATGTAATTTCCTTTAATTGGGAAGGTTAAATGAATTAACGACTGTAATGTATATATACCGAATTGTAATGACTGATAATGCTTATATAATACGGCAGTATAAAAAGGATAAATTTATTTTTAAAATAATAGAGAATGATATAAAAATATATTTTTCTGGCACTTATATGGCAGTTGTGTGTATAAGATAACATACATATAATTAAAATTTTTACATGGAAAATATGATTAAAATAAAAAACACAAGATACACATATATTGCATAATCTAATCTCTGATCGCACTTTCACAATTTCATACGTTTAAAACATTCAATTGTTTGCTCTTCTCATGTAAATTCGTTATAACTTTCATGAACTGTTGATGACAAACTCTCTACTTTGGTCGGCATTCTTGCTCAATCAATTTGCTATGAATATCCCACAAATTCTATAAATAAAAATTTTATTATTTAAAATTAATTACAATTTTTATAACAAATTTGTACAACAAAAGTAAAAAAAAAAATAAAGTGATCTTATCTAGTTTTTTTGTAAAAAAAAAATATATATATATATCTTTTTGTAAGTAGGAAAATGGATATGTATTACACTCGTATAATTCAGAGAATTTTTTAAATTGAGCATAAAAATCATGGAGATAACTACCACTTTAATTGTTTTGCATTGTACGGCGGGGGATTGCATTTCCATCTTCCTCAATCAATTTGCGATGTACATCACTGAGCGCCTAAATAGCATACAAATTGAGTACGACACGCAATTATAACATTGTGCCTTAATCGACATCTTTACTTCACGACAAAATAGTGCTAAGTCAGCGTATGATGAAACAGATGAGCTTACCTTGAAGTATTTAACTGTTTTTACACGTAATTCCAAAGTCGCATCTTCATCACAGATTATGAGCGTGCGAGGATGTTGTTGAAACGCAGACACTGTCCACATATGGTTAACACCTTCCTCTATAGCTTTATAAAGGGCAAAAGCTTTATGAGATCCGGTGATAAGAATCATTACTTCTTTAGCGTCCATCACAGTACCAACGCCTACAGTTAGCGCTTGTTTTGGCACTTTGTTAATATCATTCCCAAAAAATCTGGCATTGGCTTCTAAAGTATCTTGCGCGAGAGTTTTTACTCTTGTACGAGAAGCTAACGATGAACCTGGTTCATTGAAGGCTATATGTCCGTCCGGACCGATACCTATTAAACAATTTTAAATGTTAATTACAAACTATTATATGTAAAAATTTTCTGTTATATATTTAAAGACATGTTACATCCATTTTTACAATTATGATAATGTTAATACTGTAAATAAACTATATACATATAAAAGTTGTGTATAATATTTTTTTTTTAATAAACATAGAAAATATATTTTTACAGTTTATTTATTTTATTGATTATTTTTTTCATTATTATAACACTAAAATATTAAAAATAATGACAAAAATCTCAATTTTTTTGTATAAGTACTTTATGATAGGTATTGAAGATAATTTATGTAAAATTTCATTGCGATTCTGGATTTGTTCGTAAATAAATAAATTTTATTTATAGGATCATAAAAATAAGTTATTTACAAAAATTATTTATTTATAAAAAAAACTTCAAATTTTTGTCATTATTTATATATTTTTATTAGATCACATTTTTACTTCGAATTAAAATAATTTTTGATCCAAATAAAAAATCGCCAAATTTTTACTATCAAATGCAGTAAAGAACGATCAGTAATTTGTTTATCATTTTTCATTATTTTGAAAATAAATCGATATAATAATACATCCTTAATAACTGTTGTACCTCCAATAAACAATTCTATCCCACCAGCTTCTTTAATCATTTTCTCGAAATTATCGCATTCTTTTTCAAGATTTGTCGCATTTCCATCAAGTATATGCACATTTTTTGGATCAATATCTATGTGTTTAAAAAAATTATGGTACATGTAATAATGGTAAGACTCTGGATGATCTCTTGGTAAGTCAACATATTCATCCATATTGAACGTTATAACATACTTGAAAGAAATTTTGCTTTGTTGATAATATTCTATAAGTTTTTTATACATTCCCAACGGTGTTCCTCCTGGAAAGAAAATAAAAAAGATTATTAATAAGACTGTTTTGTTATGTAGATTCCTATATCGCTTTTGTTATGTAGATCAATCTAACTTTTAAAAATTACAACATTCTAATTAATATCAATAATACTTTACAAAATTAATTTTTAACTTAAGTTAATTTTATTTTAACTTTTAACAAAGTTAATTTTTTATGCATGCAATTTTTAATATAACTAAATTATTTTTATCAGCCTTTAACTTCAGCAAAAAAAAAATTAACTTGCTCAATCTTGAATATAATATAATCAATAAATGTTTAAAAAAAGACATTTTTAATTTAACTATTAAACATAGATTTATTTATTAATTTAAAAAGCTCGTTTAATTGCTAAGTAATAGAAATAAATAGTGTTATAAGATCCAGATAAGCAAATTAAGAAAGTTAAATTAAATATAAATAAAAACTTTAAATCTAAATTGAAATAGTTTCGACTCATCAAATCGACATTTTTTCTTCAGCCAATGATAAATATAATTACATACTAAATAGTCTATATAATATTAAATAAAGTTTAATGCACCTGGGAAAATGCTAATGATAAAATGTAATAATATTAAATAAATTAAACGTTATAAGTCATTAGTAATTAATAAAAATATTAATAAAAAAAACAAATAATCATAAAAACCAAGCTCATAACAAATGTATATAAATTGTCCAATGATAAAAGAACAGAAAAAAATAGTACATATAATCTTAATATGAAGTAATTAACTTGAAATCAATTTGCTCTATTAAAACTCGGTTTTTCGTTATCTGGTTAAATTGTGATTAAACTTAACCTGATGTTTTAACCAATAAGCTTCACCTATGGGTGAAGCTCATTAAACTATAAGTTAACCGGATAAACAACCGGGCCTAAGCCATGTAAAAGATATATATATATAAGCCATGTAAAAGATATATATATATATCTTTTACATGGCTTAGGCCCGGTTGTTTATCCGGTTAACGTATAGTTACACACATACATATACAGGGTGTTCCATTTTAAAAAACGCACCTCGATAATTCTTCAATGAAGCATTTCCAGTAAAAATGTTTCAGACAAAAGTTGCATGGTTTCGAGGGGAACATAAGATGGTGTTATTAATTTGACCTGGAATAGTTGCTTGAAAGTCACAGTAAAGGACACCTTCAATTTTTTAAATGGGACTGCCTACTTTTTATTACATATTCTTGTAGCTTATCTCAAGACTTTTCCAAAACACTACAAGAAAGTTTATTTTCGTTAAGTACTTTTCGAGTTGTGAAGCTTGAAAGCTACGGTATACTTTCAAGCGTCATAACTCGGAAAGTATATAATAAAAATAAACTTTCTTGTAGTGTTTTAGAAAAGTCTCAAAATAAGCTACAAGAATATGCAATAAAAGATACAATATTAGAGTATTGGTAGTTCCCTAATTAAAGGGTATCGGTATTTTTCTAATATTCTATATTTTTTATTGCATATTCTTGTAGTCGACTTCAAGAGCTTTCCAAAACATTATAAATAAGTTTATTTTCGTTAAGGACTTTCCGAGTTATGACGCTTGAAGTTACAGTACACCGTAGCTTTCAAGCCTCACAACTCCAAAAATACTCAACAAAAATAAATTTCCTTGTAGTGTTTTGGAAAGGTCATGACATCAGTTATTAGATTCTGGAATCAAAAATAGGGTGTTCCATTTAAAAAAGTTAATATGATTTCGATCTGACCTTGGCGACGCCATTCTTATATTACCCTCTTGTAATAGATAAAATGGATTACAAGCGTCATTAAAGCTATATATATATAACGGAATTTTCCATTCCTTTATCATTAGACAATTTGTAATTGGCATATGATTTATGAGCTTGGTTCTTATGATTATTATTAATTTTTTTCTTATTTATATATGTTTCAATAAGGTTTTTCTTGCAAAGTTTAACTTACTTAAAATTATTATATAGACTATTTCTTTAGTATCCCACATAATACGTAATATTGCAGTGATATCACAGCAATATCATTTTTTTCATTGCAATACAAAGGAATATACCAGAAATATCACTAAAATATTACTGTGGTATTACAGTAGTATCAAAATGTCCGCGAAAATGCATCACTATGAAATATCATAGTAATATTAATGTATTATTATACAATATTTTTGTGATGTTTATGTAATATTTATATAATATTGCAAGGGATAAACTAAGTAAATATCTAAACTAATAATAAAGTTAATTAATTCTTTTTCTTAACTTTCAATTTTATTCCCCAAAAGGGCAAAGACATTATTATTTTATTTTTATGTTGATTTCTTCTATAGGATTCCGAAATTACCAAAAATATTAAAGATACTGAAAACATCGAAATTAATCGAAGAGATAATGACGTTGCATTAATAGAAACGACATAATAGAAACATCTGTTTACTGTGATATCACTACAATATTACGAGCTATATAAAATGTAATTATATTTATCATTGACGGAGAAAGACTCAGTGAGTCCAAACTGTTCCAATTAAATAAAGTTTTTATTTTTATTTATTTATTTCAAATCTTTTTAGTTTGCTCGTCTAGACCATATAATACTATTTATTTTTAAAATACAAAATATCGACTGACTCAAATAAATCAATCAAAAAAATAAAGAAAAACCTTTCTACGAGCCACCGCAGTTGTTTGTACAAATGATAAAATCTTTTATTATTAACAACAATATTTAAACATTTCGATCCTGTATTGGATCCTCTTCAGTGAAGTATACGTAAAGGACATCCATAAACGAAGTTTCTGTTCCTCGTACCTCAAGCAAGTTCAAAGCCGAGTGATGAGACGAGAACATCGATATAGTAATTTTCTATTTTGTCGGCAACAGGCTCGTTGTCTCACCGCTCGACTGAGCTTACCTTCCGTTTTGTTTCTTTTTTTTTACCATGACGGAATTAATCAATTGCCAAACGCTTGACTTTTTTGAACTTGCTTGAGGTGAGAGAAGACAAAAACTTCAATTACTTTGCAGATGTAATACATAATTTATACGGTTCACTGAAAAGGATCAAAACATCTGAATATTGTTTAATAATAACAGATTTAATCATTTTGTACGTACAAATAACTGCGGTGACGTAGAAAAGCCTTTATTTTTGTAACTATTTATTTCTATTGCATAGGTTTATCATTTTGTATTTTTACTTTATTTTCTATTGCACAGTTTATCTTTTATATCTACATTCATTACATATATTATATACCTGTGGGGAGACCGAGAACAAAATACTTATTCTCATTAGGATTGAAATCATTGATTCTCTTTAAAACATACTTCGCAGACCATTCTGCGACATAGTCCACGTTATCACAAATTACCAGACGCATAGTAAATATATTAATTGCACACAATTATGTAAATGAACACTGTAACATAAATAAATACGCAATTAGTAACGATATTTTAATAGAATTAATATTATTACAAAAATCCTTTTATAGTCGATTTTATATCAAATTGGACAACAAATAAATGTGTACTTTTCGTTCTTTCTAAACTTTTTTATTATCATATTAAATATAGAAAAAAAAAAATTTAGAAAGAACAAAAAATATGTATCTATGTCAAATTTTAGTGCTATAATCATAATACTTTGTAAGAAATGGAATCTTTTTTATGTGATTTTTGAAGTCACGATACTTACGTTTAAAATGCTCCAACTTTCAAACAGTAAAGTACCTTATGTGAACAATTTTAAAGGGGATTTATTACTCTTTATGCATTAATATTTTTCAAACATATAACTTTTATAACAAATGTATTTAAATACTTTGAAATTTTAATCACTACCTCAAAAAATTACAAATTATTTAAAAAATGTAATATCTATTTTTTGATTATTTTTCAAATAAAATTTATAAGAAAACCTTGCAAAGTATCAAATTTCAATGAAACATTATATACACATGATTACGTAAATACAGTATGCATCAAATTTAAGGAATCATTCTTTATCGTGCAAAAAAACTCAATATTGAAACTTACATCGTGAGAAATAGTTGTAGAAAGAAAACAAAACATGTTAAAGGTCAAAACCTCAGCTATAAGATACATTGAACCATTTGCGTTACAAACCAAAATAGAAAAAGGCTTTTCAGATACCAAAAATGAGACTATTTTCAAATGGCTGTAGCTCGGTAAAAAATCATCGCAGATAAAAAATACAAAAAAAAGCATTTTAAAGCTTGAAGTATCAACTTTAATGCTAAATTGACAGATTTTTAAAATTCTTTTAACTTCTTTGTCTTATGCAGTAAAAAAGCATACCTTGTTTAGTTTCATAAAATTTCGTAACTTTGACACTTTGCAGCTCGACGAAAAAAATTTTTTTTAAACAATTCAAACAAAGCTTTATAAACTATAACATTTTGCCTACAGAATACTTTTTTTAAAATTTCTTTAAAATTTTTTTTGACCGAGTTACGCAATTTTGAAACTAAACTTGCATTTTTTACAAATGATATTTGTACTTCGTGAAAAATCATCGTAGACAAAAAATGGAAAAAGCATTTTAAAGCTCCAAGTTTCAGCTTTAACGTTCTATAATTTTCAAAAATTTCAATAGTTTTCAAAAAATTTTTTTAATTTTTCAGTGCTATACTCCAAAAAAAAGATACACTGTTTGTAGCTCAATAAAAAAATTTTTTCTCGACAAATGCAAGTGCCATAAAGTATTTTTTCTACAAAATTCTTTTTTTAAAATTTTTCTACGATTTTTTTTTGACCGAATTATAAGACTTTGAAGAAACACATTTTTTACAACACATTTTTCCGAAAACTGACGTTTACCGCCAACATTAACATTACCCAATGTATACCACATAGAGATTGCCGGTCAGATTTTTGCACATCGTATGCGTGTGCGTGCGTGCGTGCGTGCGTGTGTGCGTGCATGTGCTCGCGCGTGTGTGTGTGCGTGCGTGTGCGCGCGCGCATGTGTGTGTGTGTCACAGCAAACATAAGAACCCCGCAATTCGTCACTTCTGCAGCAATATTTGCACGCAAATTACATATTACTAATTGCAAGTATTCATCCTACACTCACACGCACGCGCGCACGCACGCACACACGCATACGCACACGCACACGCACACACACAATATGCAAAAATCTGACCGGTAACCTTCAAGTGATATACATTGGGTAATGTTAATGTCGGCGGTAAACGTCAGTTTTTGGAAAAATGTACTGTAAAAAGTGTTTTTTTAAAGTCTTGTAATTCGGTAAAAAAAAATCGTAAGAAAATTAAAAAAAAAAGCATTTTGTTGAGAAAATGTCATACTTTATGGCACTTGCATTGCATTTGTCGAGAAAAAATTTTTTTATTGAGCTACAGGCTGCCAAGATACGTAATTTTAAGGAAAAAACAGTGTATCTTTTTTTGGAGCATAGCACTAAAAAATAAATAAAATTTTTGAAAACTATTAATAGCAGGTTAAAGCTGAAACTTCAAGCTTTAAAATGCTTTTTTCATTTTTTTGTCTACGATGATGTTTCACGGAGTACATACATCATTTGTAGAAAAATGCAAGTTTAGTTTCAAAATTGTGTAACTCGGTCAAAAAAAATCGTAAAAAAATTAAAAAAAAAGCATTCTGTAGGCAAAATGTAATA
This sequence comes from Solenopsis invicta, assembly GCF_016802725.1. Classification (NCBI taxonomy): domain Eukaryota; kingdom Metazoa; phylum Arthropoda; class Insecta; order Hymenoptera; family Formicidae; genus Solenopsis; species Solenopsis invicta. Next base: position 9,625,331 of record NC_052664.1, on the reverse strand, counting down.
GTTCATGAAGCTTTGTTTGAATTGTTCAAAAAAAAATTTTTTTGTCGAGCTGCAAAGTGTTAAAATTACGAAATTTTAAGGAACAAAACAAGGTGTGCTTTTTTACTACATAAGACAAAAAAGTTAAAAAAATTTTAAAAATCTGTCAATTTAGTGTTAAAGTTGAAACTTTAAACTTAAAAATGCTTTTTTTATTTTTTATCTGCGATGATTTTTCACCAAGCTACAGTCATTTGAAAATAGTCTAATTTTTGGTATCTGAAAAGCGTTTTCTATTTTTTGTTGACAAGTGTATTAATAATTTCAATCTATAAACCCGATGAATTTAATTCTGTCCCGAGAAAATTTTCCAAACTGAGAACAGGGGATAGAATTAAAATCATTGGGTATTTATCCTTTTCAATTTTAATCCAAATGAATTCAAAACAATCATTCAATTCAACTCAAGATCCGTGCAATTTCTAGAGATTCAATCGAAACAAATCTGACAATAATTCGAAAAAAGCTTTCTAACTTCTTTTTTAATTCGTACTTTCAATCCAAATAACTGCAGAATTTATCCGATAAAGCAGATACAGTCTATCCACGCGTTTTATATCAAATACGTGAATAGAACTTTATCAGCATATCTACATGAATTCTGCGTGAACATTTCCATATAAATTTTAATACATTTGGTCCACGTAGAATTACTAATATAATTTGACGGAGATTAAAATACGAGATAGCAATGTGGACTTTGTGGAATAAATTCACTCGACTTTTATCCTGTACAATTCACATAGAATTATTGAGTAAATTTAAAAAAGATAAAAATAGGAGATAGCAACATAGAATTTACGTAAATGTAAACATGAATTAATAATAAAGTAAATATAAATGTAAATTATAATTTTCATCCTATGTAATCCACGTTGAAATTTTATTATTTTGATGATAGGGAAATAAACCCATTAAGTTTACAAGACCAATTTTTTCATCTGCAAGGTATTCCATGTAGTGATAAATGCTTATATCTTTACAAAAATCTTAAAAAAAAAAAATGTACGCCAGGTATATAAAAAAGTGTCGTATAGTCTTCCAAAAACTTCTTTTTAAAAAAGTATCGTAGTCTAACTATCTTATATTAAAAACATGTTTTTAAATTAAACTATTCCAAAAAAAGATTAGATCATAGCCGGTATTTCATTAGACACAAAAAAACATAACTGTATTTTCCTCTAAATCTACGTAAACTATAAACTTTTTTAAAACATGTATATTAAAACTATTCATTAGAACAATTAGCAAAGTAGTTAATTATTAAAAAATATACCCAGTGAGCATTATTGAAAGAAAGAGTTCTTTAAGAGAACTTTTTAAAGACTTCATTAATTTTTCTTGAAAATGATATCAATAAGTTATCTTTGTATATGTCTTTTAAAAGACCTCTTTTAAAAAAACTTTTTTAAAATCTCATTAATTTCAGGAAGCATCCATTTGGACACAGTACAATTGGACACAAACCACTCACAGCGCTTGAACAGAAAAAAATTACTAGGTACCACCCGCTGTGATTGGCTGTGTCCAATTGTACTGTGTTCAAATAGATGTTTCCCATTATAACTTTCCTTCAAAATGACATCAATAAATTATCTTTTTCCAAGATGTCTTTCACAAGAACTCTTTATGATGTCTATCTACAGATGTCTCTAGAGTCTCAGAGGAAAGAACTCTTTAAGAGGACTTTTTAAAGATCTCATTAAGTTCTCTTAAAAATGATATATCTTTTCGCAAGATGTTTTTCACAAAACATAACCTAGTTTGTTCACATATGTGGTGAATATTATTACAACATAAAAAGAATTACAGCGTTAATATTTTATTGTGGAAAAAGATTTGTGGGAGTCAAGAAATTGGCAAAATAGAAGAAGATACAAATAAGTTTTAAGTGTATTAAATATGTAGTTTAAAAATCAAATTAAACATATATTTAACAAATTATAAATGATTATAAACAAAAGACTAGTGTTCGGGCAGTACACACGACGCAAGTTTCTTCCTATTCAAATTAGCCTTACTTTAAATAACTTTTTATTAAAAATATTACAAGTGTACAATTAGCTCAGTGTTAGCATATTAGGTTGCGATTCCGAAATCGTAGGTTCGAATCCTGCCGGCGCCAATGTGTTCTTAAAAAATAAAAAATAATGCATAAAATTGTAATTAGTAAAATAGGCATCTTATATGCAAAACAGTCAATACACAATTTAAAAAATAAGATTGTTAAAAAATTTAAAAAATTTATTTTTATTGCACATTATTTGCTAAAAAAATTTTTTTTAGCATTAAGAGAATTGTCTTAAATCTAGCCTCCCATGCTTATTCGATATTCCTCTACATTTTAGAGTATTTTCTCGAAGCCGTATATAAGAGGCAAATCAGAATCAAGATAGTACCACTAAAAAATAGAATATTTGTTTTCAATGTAAAAAATTTTTAATAGTAACATTTTCTTGACATTTAGAAAAAGTGCAAATACAGTGCTCCTTTAGATGACCTTTATAAAAAGGGTGACACCCGTTTGGACACAGCTCAATTAGACATCAACCATCTTGACTTATCTAACCCAACCAACGGAAAAACTCTAGGCATCAGCAGCTATGAGTAGTGGTGTGCTATCAGAATCCGTCCTTATAAGAAGTAAAATTGCAGTGCTCCTTTAGATGACATTTATAAGAAGTCTTTTAGATGTCATATGTCTTTTACATAATGTCTTTTGCTCTAAAATTGACGCATTAGATAACATGATGATATCATTATATTATCATTCTGATGGTGTTAGAAAACCTCTCAAACATGAATACTTTAAGTCTTTTTGATAACATATTGCTCACTGAGTATGCAGTAAAAGTTCAATCTATTATTTTTCCAAATAATTTTAAGTTTCATAAAACAGACTTCAACTGACTAAACGACGGGATAATAGTGAAAAAAACATACTTGGCATGCGCGGGTCTCTTTATATTAGGTCTTATACATTTATACATACTCTTATACATTTAAATAATACGATTCGGATACAAGTATTTTTTTTTCACTATGATCCCAATTTATCGTTTAATCATTTAAAGTCTATTTTGTTAGAGTCTGCAATATACTCTAATCCAATATGTGTTACGTGGATCGTAATTCCAGTTATTATTCCCATATAATCTTCTCAAGTTAGTCATTTAATTTAAATTATTTATGCCTGTTTATATAAACAACACAAAGATCTCTTTAAAATTTCTATAGTAATTATCTTCTTAAATATTTATTGATACAATTAAATGAAGATTGTATAATAATAAGATGCAAACACACAAATGTATTAACAAAATTCTAGCTCAATGAGTTCCAAAAACTAAAGGATAAAAATGATAAATTTATAAATTCTAAATGGAGAGAAATTCGACCTTTACAAAGAAAACAAATATTTTTATCTGTATCTTAAAACAAATTAATATGCTATTTTAACTTGATTAAATTAATTAAAATTTTAAAAATTGGTAATTTTTGTACAGTACTTAATATATGTAAAATAAAATGGTCGTTGAATATATTATATAAAGGTGAAAATTTGTAAATAAAGAACAAAAAAAAATAAAAATGCAATTGAACGCGAGTTTGAAGATTTGTTTAATAATGGATAAATATCATACCATATTATGAGGTTTTGTGTTAAAAAAATAAAAATTTCTTTAATCAAACATTATCTCTTTTAGTAAAGATTTTAAAATATATGCAATGACGGTAGAGAAATAAAGAGAAATGAAATAATGCACAAAAAAAGGAAGAATTTTGAGAGTGTAAAATATGTAAAAAATAAAAAGAAGAATGAAATTAAAAAAATCCGATAAGGTCATGATCATTAAATAAAAAACGGAAGAAATTAAAAAAGCAATTAAACGCAAGTTTGAAGATTTTTTAAATAATGGATGCATATTATGGTATTTTGACGTTTTGTGTTTTTAAGAATTAGGATTTCATTAACCGAATATTATCTCTTTTAGTAAATTTTAAAAAAATGTGTGAAATAATGTAAGGTAGAAGGAGGAAGAATTGTGAGAGTGTAAAATAGATAAATAAAATGGAGAAAGGAATTAAAGATGTCAGATAAGGTACTTAATGATCATTAAACAACAAACAAAAGAAATTAAGATTGCAATTAAATGCAAGTTTAAAAATTTTTATAATAACTAGTGAATATCATATCATATTTTGAAGTTTTGTGTTGTAGAAATGAAAATTTCTTCAATCGAACATTATCTCTTTTGATAAAGATTTTTAAATATGTGCAATGAAGGTAGAGAAACAATGAGAAATGAAATAATATACGAAAGAAGAAGGAAGAATTGTGAGAGTGTAAAATAGGTAAAAAATAGAAAGGAGAAAAAAATTAAAGAAGGCGGAGGATATCACATAGTATTTTGACATTTTGTGTTTTAAGAATGAAAACTTTTTTTAACCAAACATTATCTCTTTTAGTAAAGATTTAAAAAAATGTGTAATTAATGTAAAGAAAAGAAGAGAAATTAAATAATGTAAGAAGAAAAGAGCAAGAATTGTAAGATTGTAAAATAGATGAACAATAGAAAGCAGAAAGGATTTAAAGGCCGAGAATGTAAAAATTTTTAAATAAAAGATAAAAGATATTAATAATGCAACTGAACACTATTTGAAGATTTTTTTAATGACGACGTATATTTCAGAAAATAAAATTTCAAAGGTGAACTTTTCGTTGTGATATGTCCGTCCGTAGAACACGGACAGAAAAAATAAAAACATTTTCCTTATAAAACTTTACCCAAGGTATCGTTTGAGAGTATCTAAAATTTGATCGATTTAGAAGTTATTGACAAGGGGAGGATCAGGTGAGTCACCCTGGGATTTTGATCCCAATTTTTTTAGTTATCTTGGAGACGAAAAAAAAGTTTACGTCTCCTGGCGTTTGATCGAATAGGCCTTAGTTTCGAAATAATAAATTTGTGAAAATTGGCCATACCGCGGTGCACCATAACTAAAAAAATTGGGATCAAAATCCCAGGGTGACTCACCTGATCCTCCCCTTGTAAGATATGATAATCTCATGTGCTTGAAAGTTGATCACTCGTGTATAATATTTTTTTTAATACAAAAATGCAATCGTATCACGTGCTAAGTATAAACGTTATTGTATATTAAATAATTATAAAATAAATAATTATAATATGTTTAAATTTTAAGTTTTGTGTAGATTTTGATTATATAAAAAACATAAAAAAGTTGTACATACAAGTATCAATTACAAAAATCTAATATTAATGTATACTAGAGGAAGGTTGGGCAAGAGAGGATAGAGAGATAAAACGGGGTATCGCCTCTATCGCGTGATTCAAATGCAAAAATCACAATCAAGCATACGTATTAGATGAGGCTCCTCGCTCATTAAGTTACTTACAAGTCAGCGAAATAGACAGCTGTTATTGAGATAGATTATAATTTATACTTTTTTGCGATTTGTTTATGACTACAAGAAGAAATAACAGCGAGAAAACAGAGGCGAAAAAAAAAGAAAACAAGAAAAGTATAAAATAAAATTATATAAGAGCCAAAAAAAATATGAAAAAAAAAATTAATCTAAAAAAGCATCCTACCTTGCCCGCGGGAATACCCATCTTACCCCACCCATCGAGCAAGATAACGAGAAGTGCCTCTTTTTGGTTTTTATTAAATAAAGTTTATAATACTTTAAAATTTTATTTTAATGATAAATATATTGAAAGACAAATGTCCAAAGAGTATTATAAAAATAAAGATAACTCGTTAATTATAAAAATTTAGCTTTTATTCATTCTGAAAGCTTAACTACCCTGTTTTACCCCACCTTCCCCTACTTATTAATGATAATTTTAAACATTTACCCTATCAGGAAATAATATTTTTTAAATGTTTTTTAAATATTAAAAAAAACGTTATAACCCTTGAAAAAAAAGTTGATAAACTTGTTTCAATAAACTGATTACTGATCAGTAACTGATAATATTTTTATCAGTTAACTAACAAAATATAATCAGTTACTGATCAGTAATCAGTTTATTGAAACAAGTTTATCAACTTTTTTTTTCAAGGAAATAAAGAATAAATATTTAAAAAACATTTAAAAAAACATTGTATGCTGATATAAAGTAATAATAAATCAAATCATATTCTATTTTTATTTATTCATAATCTGTCAACAAGAACATGATCTGTCATTTGTCGTCGTGAACTATTATTTTTAATCATGAATGTATAATTTTTGAAATTTTTATTATTTATATTTAGTTATATGTATGAAGTAAAGAGAGGTAACTGCAGAGATTGAAAGTGTTCACAAAAAATGTTCCGTGTTCGTTGAACGGAATAACTTGGACCATAGCGTCGCCATCTTGCACTAATTTGGTTGTTCACCAAATGTTAGACAAAGATAAAATTATACACGCTGTTATTCGTGTCCTGGAATGTTTTTGGTTAAAAGGTTAGAAAAATATATGTTACAGTGTGAGTGGAAAATTTTTTATATAATGTAATAAATAAAATAAATGATATAAATGTTTTAAATGTAACATGTAATGTGTCAATAGCTATGCAAAAATAGTATAGCTAAAGCACATATATAGAGTAAGTAAAGATAAAATAAAAATAAATAAAGATTGTATAAACAATATGTAATTGCATAGTGTTTATTATAATACTAATTAATGTTACAAAATCTATTTCAAAGAGGAGATATCGCCAAAGTGTGAAATATATATAATGCATATTACATAATCAATGACTAAATATTCAATAAAATTGTAAGATTAAAGAGAATATATATAATTATATATATTGCGACAGAGAGAAAGGGGTATTAAATGAAATATCTAATATATTTATTCACAAACACATATAAATACAAAATCTGAATGTAAAACTGTTTCTGAGAGGTTACATTCAGTTGAACGTTTTTCATGTTTTATCTGATTAAAATTTGGTATCTATTTTACTGGAAAAATTGAAGAAATCGCTCCTTATTTTAATTTTCGTCTTTATCTTGGTACATAAATTACTGTTCTATCTGTTTGTACAAATGCGCCTTCTTTAATAATATCTTTTGGTTTAAAATGCAATTTGCAAAATGTGCTATTTTTTTTCAATTTCTATATTTCTAGCAGACATGATCCCTAATAGCACAGTACATTGGCTTTACATTGGTTAACATTGGCAAAATATTAGTTATGTTGGGAGTACATTGGTCAATATTTCCCAAAGAGCCAATATTAGTCATAAAATTAATTGCACATGTACTTGTAATATTGCTCGCCAATTAATATACAATATTGCACTTACATTGGAAGTGTATTAGCCACGATTTGCCAATCTAAAGCAAATATTGTTTTTTTAAAGAAACGGTAATGTGCTGCCAATATTACGAGTCAACAATTGTACAATATTGCACTTACATTAGAAGTGCCAAGATTTGCCAATCAAAAGCAAATATTGTTTTTTAAAGAAACGGCAATGTGCTGCCAATGTTATAAGTCAACAATTGTACAATATTGCACTTACGTTGGAAGTGCATTGGCCAAGATTTGCCAATCTAAAGAGAATATTGTTTATAAAAAAACTGGTAATGTGCTGCCAATGTTACGAGTCAATAGTTGTACAATATTGCACTTATATTGGAAGTGCATTATTGGTCAAGATTTTCTAATCTAAGCGAATATTGGCTATAAAAGAAATATTAATGTGCTGCCAATGTTACGAGTCAATAATTACACTGTAAATATTATCAATAGACGAAACAGGTCCATAAATGAAGAAACCTCGATCTACATCCTAATGAGCAAACAATATTTTTCAATTGTTAAAAAAAATTTTGTTATAAAAATTTTGTATATTTAATTTAATGATTGTATTATATTGACATATATTTTCTAATTGCATTCTTACTGAAACAAATAACAGAAAAGTTATTCCAGATAATATTCTGCATTTGTGAAATTAGTAATAATGTTAAGGATCGTACACTATGCGATCATGTATCATTTATATATAGTTCTCGTGCACGTTGATGATGTGGTATCGCACACGCTCGATCCACGCGTTTTGCTCTCTAACAGCACGCCTCGGTGATCGCCGATGAATATTATTGTAAGAGTTGCCTATTTGTATAATGTTTGATATTATGCTGAGGTCGGCATTCCTCGATAAATTCAGGCAGGCGTACTCGTGTTCGACAGCCGCTCGTTCGCATGATTTACGCGACAACAAGCGCGAATACTTTTCTCACGTGATTCCCGCGTGGACATTACAAGCCCATACGCTATTCCCTCTCCCTTAAGGACAGATTCGGGAACGCCGCAGCTTTTCGATAGCTGCCGATATCCAGATTCGGTCGAGACTTCATGCGAGCGAGACGCACGAGCGATTGAGTAGTGATTTCGCGGAAACGGTGATAGAAATTAAGAAACCGCGAGTGACTAACGAACTTCGTGCCAGGATTGCTCGAGCACAGCGAAATACTCGCAGTTTACGTGATTATTACGACGGAAACATAAAGCAGGCGTAGCAGGATTGAAAGAATTTTGTAGGATTTATCGTTGTTTGGAGTCACAATCTAAGTGCAACGAGACCTCAGTGATCCAGTGTGCACTGTCATGTATAATAAAGACGACTAAGACTCAAACTTATACCAATTCGTCGAAATTTATCAAGATCACCTGCTCCTACACTAATCCCGCTTTCTCGCTTTCACTTTCGCACTTCGCAGACGCTCTCGCTCTCTCACATGCATGACTCCCGTCTTTCACACGCTCCTCCGAAAACAGTCGCACTCTCGCGGGGCGGGCATTTCGTTTCGTCACACCAGATATCAAGCTCAGTTCAACTCATTTCGCCTCGAATGCCACGCGCTCTCTCTGAGTGACACCGGCGCTCTGTTCAACGTGTTCGCTCTTGAACAAATAAAAACTATAATTTTATATTTGTTTATATAAATAATGTGCTTTAATTATACATATTTCATTTTTTTCGATAACGTATATTAATCTCATCTACCAGTTACATACACGTATCAGTGCAAAGTGTTTACAGATCATCACGAGGGATCAGTTCGCAGCGAACAAGTCAAGCAACGTTCACCGGAGTCGCAACTTGGATGGATGACCGGTTGGGTCCTAAAAAAAATTCGACTAATATTGCAACTCCAATATTGGTTAAATAAGATAAAGTGTCAACCTTCTAATATTGGATCAATGTTGAAAATCCAAAGCACAACCAATATATAATAACATATTTATATTTTTTTTCAATATTGGACCAATATTGAAAATCAATTCACACTCAATAGATAATATTAATTAAATAAGAGTCGATATCATACCCGGCAATATTGAACCAACATTAAAAATCAATTTACACCCAATATAGAATATTAGGTTTACATTATTTCCCAATATTGGTCCAATATTTTGTGATACTAGAGATCTTGTGCCAAGAAAGAAACATTATTTCATTCTATAAAAAAAATTAAAGTTTTACTTTTAATTAACATACGAGGTGTGTTCAAAAAGTATCGCGAATTTTGAATTTTCGCGGGTTACGTATATTCGAATTTCGATCTTTTTGTGGCGTTATGTTGGTACTCATGTCTCTCACTTATGCCGACAAGCTCGGCCATTTTGAATGTTCACTTAATTGTTGACAGCTGCTTTGCTTGCACGTGTTTTGGATCGTCTTCGATTTTTACCTATTCAAAAAAATGGATCAAAGAACCTGTATCAAATTTTGTGTGAAAAACGAAATTAAGTGCGCGGATGCATTCCGAATGTTGACTGTGGCATACGGAGAAGCTACCTTGGACCGAAGCAACGTTTATCGGTGGTAATGTTCTCAGAAGGCCGAGAAGATGTGAACGACGAAGAGCGTGCCGGACGCCCGAGCACTTCAACAACAGACGAAAAAATTAATGAAGTGGAGAAAATGGTATTGGCCAATCGTCGAATCACCGTTAGAGAAGTTGCTGAGGACCTAAACATATCGATTGGCTCGTGCCATTCGATTTTTATCAATGATTTGGGCATGAGACGGGTCGCCGCGAAATTCGTACCAAAATTGCTCAATTGCGACCAAAAACAGCATCGCATGAACATTGCTAATGAGATGTTGGACTCTGTCCGCGACGACCCAAATTTGCTCCAGAGGGTCATAACTGGTGACGAATCGTGGGTTTATGGTTATGACGTGGAAACCAAAGCTCAATCATCTCAATGGGAGCTGCCGCACGAACCAAGACCGAAAAAAGCGCGCCAAGTTCGGTCGAATGTGAAAGTTTTGCTGACAGTTTTCTTCGATTGCAGGGGCGTGGTGCATCATGAGTTCTTGCCACAGGGTAGAACGGTCAATAAGGAATATTACCTGCAAGTTATGCGCAATTTGCGCGAAGCAATCCGCCAGAAACGCCCGGATTTGTGGAAGAACAAAAATTGGCTTTTGCACCACGATAACGCCCCTGCTCACACATCGTTGCTTGTGCGCAACTTTTTGGCCAAAAACAACACACTAATGATGCCGCAGCCACCGTATTCCCCAGATCTGGCCCCCTGTGACTTTTTCTTGTTCCCTAAACTGAAGAGGCCCATGAAAGGACGACGTTACGCTACGCTTGACGAGATAAAGACGGCATCGAAGGAGGAGCTGAACAAGATAAAAAAAAATGATTTGTTGAAGTGCTTCGAAGATTGGAAAAACCGTTGGCACAAGTGTATAATATCTCATGGGGATTACTTTGAAGGGGACAAAATAGATATTCATGAATAAATAAATAATTTTTGAAAAAACACAAAATTCGCGATACTTTTTGAACACACCTCGTATACATTTATAATATATATTTGTTAACATGTACAAAAAAATTAAAAAAAATACTTCTTAAAATTTGAATATCTACTGTATGAGGTGTAAATGAACTTTTTCTTTCTAAGGTGTAAATGAACCTTTTCTCTCTCGCCTAGAGTTACAGCCATCCACGCAACAAGCCATTTTATTTAATTAGTATTTTATTTATATTAAAAATTAAAAATACAAATTATATTTCTATGTATCAACACGCAATGTAATTGTATGTATATACTGATCATGACTTACTTCATGATACTGATTCAATAAGGCGACGCTATGGTCCAAATTATTCCGTTCAACAAATCCAGAACTTTTCGTGATCAATTTTTTTTCCCCAGCCTATGCAGTTACCTCTCCTTAATCTTACTACATGGTTACATGGAAACATGAAATTAAATAAATGGTGCGCGCGTAGCGCGCGCTTGTTCTAGTTGTTTTCAAAAAATACATTTATTCTGTGTAAGATAAAGTTAGATGACTTTTTAGCGTAAGAAAAGATGAGTTGATAGAATGAATTATTCTTTATCGATAATAAAACTTGAAAAAATGTAAAATATATACAATATAAAACATGTATATTTTATTATTATTTATTACACGGAACTTTTGCAACAAATTTTTGCTGTATGATGCTTACACATCAATTTGTCACATTTTAGACATTTATACATTTTTCGATCAAGAGAAGACAGACATAATAAATCTTTTTGACTTAGCCATTTTATTATCTGCCAACAAATTACGAGAATCTTGATCTTCAGGAATGTTGTGTAGTCTAGAAAACTTTCCATTTGTGTATGTAATATTGTTCGCAACGTTGAAAAAGCGAAACAATGCGTCAGAAATGGCTTGATGAGAGCTACAGTTAGCTCTCGTATGTAATCTTTACGATATTTTTCTGGGTTATCTTTTAATAAGTTATAAATTAGAAAATGAATTAATACTAGCCTGATTTAATATCTTATAAAAGTATCGCATAGGCCATCTACGTGTTTTTATTAGAGTGATAAAATCTTGACATTTTTTGTCACAACGCAGAAACAAACCAGTCTCTCGTTGGTCAAAGTACAAAAATAAAGTTAAAGATTATACAAAATGCTATTAATCAATTAACATTTGCTTGTTAAAAAAAAATTTAATTTTTCTTTACAATACATACGTTTCTCACACATTGGGTGTAACGTACCCGTACCTTGAAAAAATACGACTGTATAAAATTTTTAATCGATTCTCGAAGACTGCTATCATGGGGAATCAGTAGTGAAAATATTAATAGAAATATTGCCGGACTCCTGTCCCCCCAATCTTTACGGTTACAAATGCTAAACATTTTTGTAAATAGCCCGGATATACCAGATCCAGTGTGGCTGCTGAGAGAGTTAATAAAAATTTTTTTATATTTAATTTAATTATTGTATCATATTAATATTTTTCTAGTTAAATTCTTATTTAAACAAATAACAGAAGTTATTCCAAATATTATTCAACATTTGTAAAATCATTAAAAAAACTATAACTTTATATTTATATAAATAATACGTTTTAATTATACAGGGTGTCAGATGAAGTTTGCCCGTGATCTCGTGGGTTGATAGAGCAAGTAAAACTGAGCAGAAAAGTCCTGTATCATTTTTCAATATTTGCAATGGTTCCGAAGATAAAAATTAATAAAGTCAGCAAATGAGCACGTACTTTTCCTACTCACCGCACGCGGACATCGCCGGATGGGATCCGAGCGCATGATGCAATAGCCCACCAACCAATTATCTTGATTTATCTAACCCAACCAACGGAAAAACTCTAAAAATCGGTCGCTGTGAGTGGTGGTGTGCTATTGGGATCCGCCCTAGAAAAAGTGCCGGACCGGCCAAATATTTCGAAAACTAAGCATTTTAGAAAATAGTGTTTTAGATAAAAGTTATAGGGTTCCAAAAGATCTTTTTACTGATCTTAGAAGTTTAACCTTGGATGGCGTCGCCAAGGTCATATAAAAATCACATTAACTTTTTTAAATGAAACATCCTATTTTTGATTCCAGAATCTAATAGCTGGTGTCAAGAGTTTTTCAAACACTATAAACAAGTTTATTTTTGTTGAGTACTTCTCGAGTTGTTAGGCTTGAAAGCTACAGTACTTAACTTTTAAGCGTTATAACTCGGAAAGTACTTAATAAAAATAAACTTATTTATAGTGTTTTGGAAAGTTCTCAAAATCGACTACAAGAAAATGCAATAAAAAATATAGAATGTTAGGGAAGTATTGCTACCCTTTAATTAGGGAACTACCGATACTTTAACATTATATTTTTTATTGCATTTTCTTGTAGTTGATTTTGAAAGCTTTCCAAAACATTATAAATAAGTTTATTTTTGTTAAATATTTTTTGAGTTATGACGCTTGAAAATTACAGTACACTATAGCTTTCAGGCTTCACAACTCGAAAAATTCTTAACAAAAATAAATTTGTTTATAGTGTTTGGAAAGCTTTTGATACCAGCTCTTGATAAATCGAGATAATTGGTTGGTGGGCTATCGCACCGTGCGCTATCGGATCCCGTCCTTTTTTCTACGCCCTATAAAAATATAGAAGAAAAGGATTGCACGGGGAAAACATTAATGATCGTATATGCGAGTCTTCGGCGATTTGGAAGAGATTATCAAAATAAAACACAAAAGCGTCGAGGTAACATAATTACTTGCTCAGAAATATATTTTAGAAAATATTCCCTAAGGGAAAAACCTAGTGTAAACAGCCGTTCTTTCTCAACTTTAAAAAAAAATATGGCAAAATTTATTCTATGTAGACAAAGTATACAATAATATTCACTATTTAAACTAATTAAAAAAATCTTTTTGGTGTTGAAAAATTTCAAAATATCGGCACAGCAACTGCTTAAAGTTAACTCCTTGAATTTGCGCCGGGAAACGCCGAGGTCACAAAATTAATATAAAACAAGAATTTCAAGAAAATTTTGTTAGTTTATGTAAAAACGCACAACATATACCTACATAATTAATAAAATTCATAAAATTGCAAAAACGGCGATATAAAGAAACACTACTTTAAACAATTGTTAATAATCATTGTTTAAAGCAAAATATTAATAATCAGATAGGTATATGTTGGGATCAAATAATTGAACAATAAGCATGTAAAATTTGAAGTTGATCGGTCAAGTAGTTTTTGTTACATTTCCCGGCGCGCAAAATTTAGCGTTTTGAGAAAAAGACGGTTAAAGCTGTATACCAACGCGCTCTGGCCGCTGAGGCCGACTCACCTTTCTTTAAAATTAACACAAAAAAGTCTCTTATAACTTTTAATGTTTTTTTTTTCATATTTTTTTCATATGATTTTCGAACAATTTCAGCAAAAATCAAAAAACGAGATTGCGTCTCGCGCCAAAGTCTGAGTTGTATCACCTTAATCAAAAAGTTCCCGGAATTATCACCAAGCGATACTCAGTGTCAGCTGATTTGAGTTCTGTTTTTTTTTTATTAAGTTGTCACATCTATCATTGACATTTCCACCAAATTTTATCGCCATAGCTTGACATTTGTAAAAATTACGCCGTCTTGAGTACATCTACCTCTACGCGTGTTTTCGATTTTTTAAAAATAAAGTTGAATTTGCAACAACGAGTTTGTATTAAATTTTGCGTTAAAAATAGATTCAATAGTGCGAAAACCTTGGAAACGTTGGAAAACTGTTTCGGTAAAGATATTCCAAAGAAAACAACCGTTTAAGAGTGGCATGAAGGCTTTTCATGGATTACAACGGTAATGTACATCACAAATTTTTGCCAGGTCAGATAGTTAATAAAGAGTATTATTTGAGCGTTATAAAACGTTTGCGTGTTGCCAGGTCAGATAGTTAATAAAGAGTATTATTTGAGCGTTATAAAACGTTTGCGTGAAGCAATTCGCCAAAAGAGAAAAGATTTGTGGGTAAACAACTCGTGGATTTTGCACCATGATAATGCACTGTCACACAATACCATTATTATCCGGGAATTTTTGACCAAGAACAAAACGAATACCATCCAACAGCCATCGAATTCACCTGATATAGCTCGCTGCAATTTTTTTCTGTTCGATCAAGTCAAAAAACCACTACGGGGAACGCGTTTTAACAACGAAAAGGAGGTTATGGAAAAATCAAAAACGGCTCTGATGGCTATACCGACAATAGAGTTCCATAAATGTTTCGAGAGCTAAATCAAGCGCTGGCATAAGTGCGTTGCAGTCGTTGGGGAGTACTTTAAAGACGACAATATCACTTTTAATAAATAAACTTGTATTTTGAATTTTCTGAATGAATTCCAGAAGCTTTTTGATCAAAGTGGTAGAGGAGAAGAGGGTAATATGGCACCCATTTTCATTTTATTAAATAACTTTGTATATAATTAATATTTTCTGTTGAAACTTAAACAATTACATTCGTCAGAGTGTTGTTTGACAGATTCTAGGCTCAAAGTAATGAAATATTTATTATTTAGGACGTGATTTATAAAAATCTAATGTACTACATGTACTACATAATCGGTGGAAGAAAAAAAGTGGTTGTAATATGGCTATCCATAAAAATAGTTTTAAAAAATTAGTTTAATTTAAAAGAAACAATAGAACCCTGTTACAAAATTATATATTTTTAATTTTCCATTGTTTAGACTTATCTTGATTTAGAATTTTCCTGCGTTCAAAAGCTTTAGAAATACTATTAAATATTTTATTAAAAATGTCATTTTATCCTTGTTTAACATTAAACAACAAGCATAAAACGATGTCTTTAATGTTTCTAAACACTGCTCTTTAGAATGACAATCAATATATCGAAGAAATATAAAAATTTTGCTTAAAAAACCATATTAACAAAATTCCATGTTATTATTTTAACTTTGTATAACTGTATTATTTTAACTTTGTATCTATAAATGTATATGGCCGAATAAAAAGTTAAATAACAAAAAAATACTCGAGTGTATGTACCTTCGTGATAATATACTTAAGTTTAAGAATAATGAGAAAATGTATGTAGTTAAAGGTGTACCTTAAAAAAGTTTAGAAGTGTTCAAAAGTAAAAATGCCTTATAACAATTGTCAGTCATTATGTATTGGCATAATAGCATCACTAAAAAACGGCGGACTACTAAACGAATAACTCCATAAGCAATTCTTAAAATACGTCACCTAATAACGGAAATAATAGGGGTAGCTATATTATCGACAGTAGCCATAATATCCTCTTCTATATGCTATTCGCACCGTGCGGTGGGCTGATTCACCTTTCTTTAAAATTAACACAAAAGGAAGTCTCATATAACTTTTTAATGTTTTTCTTCATATTTTTAAGATAATTTCCTAAGAATTTCAGCAAAAAACAGAAAACGTAAAATAAATCAATTTTACACTAGGTTCTCCCCTTAAAAAATAATATTTATAATATTAATACTTTTACTTGTCATTGGTGAGAATGATAAGTGAATGAGAAATGTTCTGTAAATAGAACTCTGCATCGGTGATTGACAAGAACATATATCCTATTACGGTTTGTATTTTTACATTACTATTTCCGAAAATTTAAAAAACGTGATAAGCATTTAATTAATGTTTACTTTATAATATATTCATTTTTCTTACATTGCTCTCATATCACTCTATTTTTGAAAAGTTGATATACGAGTATGTATAAATTAATTCATTTTTAATAAAAATGTATTCAACATTTATTTTTTATTTAATAATACAAATTCTTTGATATATATTTGATATTTTAAATACAAAATTATAAAATAAAAATATATATTTTTCACATACTACGTTATGCATATTAAAAACAATTCGTAATAAAAATAAATTCAACATTAAATAAAAAAGATTTATATTTATATAACAGTAATAAAAAAGAAAGGGGAAAGTGGGTTAAATCAAACCTAGCTGCAGTTTTTGTTCTCTATAAGGCGCAAATAAAATCCAATCGTAAGACTGAAGGTGCTATTGAAAAGATAATTTAATTTCCTTCATTCTTGCTTCAGACCATTTTGACGTATCTCTCTTCTGTATTGAACTACAACGGAAAATGTAAAAACACTTTTTCCGATTTGGAACTATTAATCCTAAATCGGACTACCCCTTGGTCCAAATCAAACAATTTTTATCAACTTTTAAATAGAATTTCAAAAGATTAAGTATAATGTATTTTTATTTAGTATTAAATAAAAACAAGCAATTTGACAAAAAATAAAAATTTTATTAAAAAAAAAACAAATTAGTAACAGTTTATATAGTTAGACGTTTTTCGGTCATGTTATGGTATTGTTATTATTAGAGTTGAAATTAATAAAATTCAATTATTCCAAGTCCGATGACTCATAATATTTTACTAATTTAATATTTCTAGGACCAGATTTGGTCAGCCGATTACCAGTACTACGATCAGGTGCAATTCCGACGTAAAAATCCGATTTAGACACAAGTTCTTTCAAACTTCAGAACAATTTTTACAATAAACCGCAAAAAAGATCATAAAATGATTGATATTTTTTAATTCTACACTCTTTAATAATCTTAAATCAATTATCTTCCAAATTTTTAACACCTTTTAAATAATAATAAAAAAAAAAAATTTTTTTATTTATTTTTGTACGATGACTAAAAATACATATTCGCGTCTATTCTGTAAATGTTATGACAGAGAACTGTCAAATTGCTGTCACATGTTCGGTGTCTTATACTTTACATTATAAATGGCATGCAAATCTGCTTAACCGTATTCATTTAAATTAAAAAAGTCCAATTTGGAACACAGTCCAATTTACCCCACTTTCCCCTATATTTTTTTATTACTGTTCATTATTGATATATTTAAAAATTAATGTATGAGAACAGTAAGAAAAATAAATTTATCTTTAATAAAATATTTAATAAAAATTTTCGAAAATAATAGTAATAGTAAAACAATACTATCTTTTTATTTGTTACTGTAACATTGATACATTCAACTTTCAATTACAACATTTTTTTCTATTTCCTATAGTTTCGATAATATACACTTCAAAAGAAGAAAACCGATTTTCTTCAAAAAGTTGTTTCATCTAAAAGTGAATATTGGCACGTATAAAAAATATGTGTCCCTTATTTTGATCTGTACTACAACATATTAAAGGCTCGTCAAAATCAGAGAGAAACACTTCCGTCCCTTTCCTTGTAAGTCTTAATTCTTACTAAATTAAAATTGTGTTTTAATCACGACAAATATATGTTACTGTAAAAGCCCGAATTACGGTAAATCCTAAGATTTTCCAGTAAAACCTAAGATTTACCAATTCTTAATGGTAAAAGTCCGAACAGTTCTATGATCATCGTTTATTTTGAACTTTTATCACCATTCACTTGATAAATCTTAGGATTTACCTCAAAGGCACGGTTGAATGTTAAATGTTGAAAAGGACATGTCATAACGTGTTTGGCGCATCGTCTTGTACTCGTGGACAGTCTGCAGCCCCACGCTACCCGTACCAAAATAGATAAGGATTTGACTGATCAGTAATATAAATGATTAATAATTACTCTCATATGATACATAAAAATATGTAAGATTTTGACTGATAGTTAATTGAAATAAATGATTAAGAAGTACTCATTGTTTTATTCCCAAAACCAACATTTACCATCCGTCACTAGTAAAACCTAGCATGTACTAAATTCTAATGATAAAACCTGAAAAAAAATTGTCCCTTTTTTATAAATCCTTACATTTACCAACTCATATCGGTAAATCCTAAGATTTACCAAGTGAATGGTGGTAAAAGTTCGAAATGAACGATGATCACAGAACTGTTCGGACTTTTACCATTAAGAGTTGGTAAATCTTAGGTTTTACTGGAAGATCTTAGAATTTACCGTAGTTCGGGCTTTTACAGTAACATATACATATTGTTTAACACCACAAAACGTGTGATACCAATACAAAATTACTTTTTCAAAAAAAGATAAAAAAAAGTGCCAAGTGTGTGTGCGTGCGTGTAGGTGTGTGTGCGTACGTATGCGCGCGCGCATCTCAAATCTTGATTTTCCTAGAAAACCCAAGTGATACTATCTTTGTATTCTCATTGAAAATTCTTTCTATTCCAATCCAAGTAATCTTTAATTTTTCTCTAATATCTTTAATTTTTCTCTAAACACAAATGATACTATCTTTGTACAATATTTTCATTAAAAAATCTTATTCCAATCTTAACCCAAATGGTATGTGTTGAAAAAAATAATATTTCGAAATTTAATTCAACCTAAGTAATATGTATTTTCAAAAAAAAAAATGTTTAAATCTTTAAATTGTGCCAATTATAAAGAAAATATGTTGTTCTTTGAAATATCTGTTGTAACACTTTTAACGAATAGAATACAACTGGTAGTATTATTGTATTTACATTCAAAGATCTTCCTATTTCAACCCAAGTGGTAGTGCTTTAATTTTTTTAACAAGACCCAAAAGGTACTATCTTTGTATTTCCATTGAAAAATCTTTTTGTTCTAACCAAAGTAGATGTATTTAATTTAAAAAAGTTTTAATGAAATATAACATTTAATCTCAAAGAATTAAAGAAAAAAGAGTAAATATAAACATGTAAATATAATAAAGATGTAAAATACAATAGTTATAGCAATTTAAAAAAAAATTGTAATGACTTATAGTTACTTAAATATGTTAAAGAAACTTAATAATCTTTTCATTGTTTTTTTACTAGAGGCCCAGCAGCGCCAAGTTTTTGAACATTAAAAATTTTTTATTTCAATAAAATTTTCTTGTCTTGTACTGTTTCCTCCTTAATTTTTTTAGATTAAATGTTACATTAAAACCTTTTTAAATTAAATACATTCTTTAGCTTAAAACAAAAAAATTTTTTAATGAAAATACAAAGATAGTATCACTTGGGTTTTATTTAAAAAAATTACCATCATTTAGGTTGGAATACGAAGGCCCTTGAATGGAAATACGAAGATACTATCACTTGGATTTTATTTGTTAAAAGTAGCAGTTTTTTCAAAGAACAAAATATTCTCTTTATGATTGGCACAATTTAAAGATCTTATGCATTTTTTTTTTTTTTTTATATATATCACTTAGGCTGAATTAAGTTACATAATTTTGAGATATCTTTTTTTTTAAGTAAATACCACTTAGGTTAAGATTAGAAAGATTTTTCAATAAAAATACAAAGATAGTATCATTTGTGTTTGGAGAAAGAAATTAAAGATACTACCACTTGAGTTAGAATATGAAGATTTTTCAATAAAAATACAAAAATAGTATCAGTTAGATTTTGTAGAAAAAATAAAAATAATATTTAACAAGAATAGATGATGCTTACAAGTGTTGTGAGTGCCAAAACCTAACGTATGCATTAGCATGTGTTAAATAGAGACTCTGATCTTCAAGTAAAAGATTAACTTGTGTACATGTGTGTATGTGTGTGAGAAAGAAAGCATCCAAGAAAACATAAAATCCAAGATCGAATCATAAGGTTGAAAATGATTAAAAATGTATAGGACAAAAATAGCAAAGTAAAAGTAAAAAGTATAAAAATGAAAAAAGATACATATAAAAATGTTTTAAAAAATTATCTTTGTAAAATCTTTAAGATGTCTTATGACGCAATTTGGACTTATCTGGGATGTTTCTTGTTATATTTTGGATAAAATAAACAGCTTATATTTGTTTTAATTACTATGTAACTTTTAAACAACTAATTTATTAAAGTACCCATGTGTATTAGAAATACACATCGACAAATCAATATTTATTTTGATGTGTCTGGGACATTATAAGAAAAACGAGCTTTTATCTACAGCAAAACTTATTTGCGCATTCATATCTCAAAGATAAACTTGTGACATTAACATTTTTATCTTATATGCATAGCGCCTGCAAAATAATTTTGTGTATATTTTTCATATTCTTAAAGTTAGATAAGTTAATATATATTTATCTGTTTTTTTTCACAAAATTAGTTTTTTAGAGTCAGATTATCAATACACTGTAAATGATATTAACTGTAGTTATTATAACACTATCTAATCAAGGTTACAAAGGATACATATAGCTACCAGAGTACCCAAAATTCTTATCGATACACACACGGTTATCTCGTAGACACTCGCTTATCACATTACAGCCTGATCGGGTGCAGCTTTTTCCCTTGCGCTTGAAGTCAACAACGGCTCCAAAATCGAGCGGCTGTTGATCTTCGTAAATTGACAGCGTACGAAAAATAAAGAACTGATCTGTTCGCCAATTCGTTTTTCCCGCTTCTATCGCGATGGAGGAACCGCGATTCCTCGACAGATCATCGTTCGAAGAGAAAAGTACCGCAAAAGAGAGCTTAAAGAAGTACGAACCTGCTAGGCGAATCGTCGTGACGGTCGCACCACTGGTCGGTCACTGGATCAGCTGACCAGCATGCGCTAACCTAATCTTTAGCGTTCGTTGCTCGATCTCCCCTTGAAAGTGGCAACGCCTGTTCTTTTTGGGTCAACTCATCGCCACGCGAATCCTTATCGTAGCTATTACAGATAAGGATGTGATACCTTTCGTGACTTACCGCGTCACAATTTGTTACTACTCTTTAATGTTCGTGAGCGTGGCTTACAAGAGGTACACTGATTGTGAGATGTATGTATGTACATACAGTCGTGAGAAAAATAGGAAATATCAAGGAAACAACCGATTCATAAATAAACATTAATATATAGCTTGAGCGTTGCTTTGCGAAAACGATCTTATATCAAATAAGCAAAACTTGAGAACTTTTTCGCCAAGCTTGCCTTAAGCTTAAATCACACTAGTGATTGACAATTGCAATTGAGGATTGGCGATTACTTTTTAAACCAATCAGAGCAAAGCAGTCGGTAGTTGCTTTGCTCTAATTGGTTAAAAAGTAATCGTCAATCGCTAGGTGTGATTTGAGCTTTAAATCATGACTATGACCTAGTTTACACCGAACACTTGACACACATGCTAACAAGTAACTTTCTATTAAATTGTCTTAATTTCGACAATACGTGTAAATGTATACGTGATATCTATATTTAATTAATTATCTCGATTCATATTGTACCAACTTAATATACTATTCATTAAATTTATTACCGAAATTAAGATAATTGAATAGAAAGTTACTAAATATTACGCGTATCAAGTATTCGGTGTAAACAAAGCCATGGGCTGCGTTCAGCAGACTCAACATGTTGAGATATTCTTCTGCATCATTCAATCAGATTTTCAGATTTAGGGCCACTTTCACCAAGGGTGCGTTCAGACTGAACGTCCGAGTGCGCCCAGATGTTATTTTATTTTTGTTGTTTACAGAATGTTAAACAAGGATAGAATAATGCTTGGGTGCACCTAGACGTTCATTCTGAACGCGGCCCTACGCCGATTAACTTAATCGCTGATTAGTCTATCGGAATTGACCAATCGTATTTGTCGTTAAGTAAAAACGACAAATGCTATTGGTCAATTCCGCTAGACTAATCAGCGGTTAAGTTAATCGGCGTTGGTGAAAGTGGCCCTCAGACTACGCATTGAAAATTGAAGATTAAAGATTGAGCTTTGGTCAATATAAAAGGAGTTAAAATTTCCTTGTTTTGATTGGTCAAATTTCAATCTTTAATCTTCAATCTCAATTTTCAATGCGTAGTCTGATACGGGCTTAACGTTCCTGACTTTGTGAAACAGGAACGGGTGCCAAATTGCCTACAATAACAACCAATAACAGCGAGCGCTCACTTAACTGTTGAGTGAGCGCTCGCTGTTATTGGTGTATTCTTCTAAATCCGAAAGTCTGATTGGATGATCTAAAAGAATATCTCAACATGTTGAGTCTGCTGAACGCAGCCATGGACAAGTTTAGGTTAATTTTACCATTCTGGCGGGAAGTGTAGAGTTTGACTTTGTGATTGTAATTGATGTGTATTTCGATAAAATTCCCGAAATGCCTGAGATCACGATTAATGATATTGTCGTTAACTTTCCCTTTAAACCATATCCTGTACAGCTGGAGTATATGAAAAAGGTGATAGAATGCCTGCAAAATAGCCAACACGGTGTTTTAGAGTCGCCGACAGGTATATCCATGTGTATAATTTTGGTTATATAGGAAAAAAGATCATTAAGAAATAACATTTTTGATGTTTTAAAATCTATTTATAAAAAAAAAATGTAATTTATCATAAACATTTATTTCCAATTTAGGAAAAATTGTTCTTAAATAGTTGAGAAAATAAACTTTGAAATTAATATATTTTATCTTTATATTTCTTTAATTTTGTTTTAATAATTAATGTTGACATAAGAAATTGTTAAAATGTCAGATCATATTTTTCAGAAAAAGATATGAAATATAACTTGTTCTTTTAAGAAAACTAGTTTACATGAAAAATATTGAAATACTCAACATGAAATTTTTTTATTAATATATTTTATCTTTCTATTTATTTTTTCTTTTTTATTGAATGAATTATTATAACTAAAGGTAATTTTTATATAGATTTAAATAATTAAATAAATGTTACACAAATAAAGAAATATTTCACAGGTACTGGAAAGACTTTGAGCCTTTTGTGTTCCTCCTTAAGTTGGTTATTGACAAAGAAAGCTCAATTACAAGCACAAATGATAGCAGGTGCAATAGAAAAAAAAGATTTAGGTGGTCATTTCTTTAAACATTTAACCAATGGGCTCGAGAAAGCAGTTGGTTTACCAGACAATGTTCAAAGTTTTGGCTGGTCTATGGCAAAAATTATTTATGCATCTCGAACACATTCTCAATTATCTCAGGCTATGCACGAATTAAAGAGAACGTCGTACAAACATGTGGCTACTACTGTATTAGGGTCTCGAGATCAGCTGTGCATTCATCCAGAAGTTTCTAAAGAGACAAATACTTTTAACAAGATACACATGTGCCATTCCAAAGTGAAGTCAAGAACTTGTTTTTATTACAATAATGTTGAGGCTAGGTAGGTATAATATTCAGATATAATTCAATTAATGTAATGGATATATTATACTACATTTCATGTTCTTTAGAAAAGATGATCCTGTCTTTAAAGAGGAGGTGCTAGACATAGAAGATTTAGTTAAACTTGGGCAGAAACACAAATGTTGTCCATACTTTTTGACGAAGGAATTGAAACAGAATGCAGATATTGTTTTCATGCCTTACAATTATCTGTTGGATCCTAAGACACGAAGATCCCAAGGCATAGACTTACAAAATACTGTAGTTTTATTAGATGAAGCTCACAATGTTGAAAAAGTTTGTGAAGAAGCAGCATCATTACAGGTATAAAAACAATTTTTTTAAGGTTCATCCTTTTTTATGTAATCTAATTAAATATGGATCTGTAATAGATAAGTAGTACAGATATTGCAATGTGTATCGATGAAGTAACTTCAGTAATGCAAGACATGGCTAAGAACTCAGATCAACAGTCATTCGACTTTCTATCAGAGAATAATGTTCAGAAAGATTTTACAGCGGAAGATCTATGTCTCTTAAAGGCAATGTTTTTGGAATTGGAAAAAGCAATTGACTCTATTGAATTGAAAAATTCTAGTGAGGGAAACACTTTTCCTGGTGGATTTATTTTTGAACTACTTGAGAAAGTTGAGGTAGATCTTTTTAATTTGAAATGAATTTGTTAGAGTAATGTTACATATCTCTCTAACAAATACATATTAACATGTATACATGCTATTATAACGTGTAACTATAGTATAATTTTTGTAATAGCTAACACATGGTAAAGAACAAATCGTTATAGAAAAGCTGGAAAAAATTATATTATATCTGACAACTACTAGTACTTCACCATTTGCAAGAAAAGGAAATGCACTGCAAAAGTTCAGTGATTTATTAAGGACTGTCTTTAACAGCGGTGCATCTATCGCACGTCACAGGGAGAAAGTAAAACGTTGCTACAAAGTTCACATACAAATAGAAGAGCAAAAGAAGAATTATAAGAATGACGTTTGGGAGAGCAAAAAGATGACTAAAACGGATGGAAAACTTATTAGTTATTGGTGTTTTAGTCCTGGTTTTGGGTATGGCCCACTTTATAAAAAAAATACATATATTTCTCCCTCTTAATTACATAAATTACCATAAATATATTTTACAGTATGGAACAGATGGTAGAACAAGGAATACGTTCAGTAGTGCTCACTAGTGGCACATTGTCTCCATTAAAATCATTCATATCAGAACTTGGTATACCAATTGCAGTCCAACTGGAAAATCCACATATTGTAACAAAGGGACAAGTATGTGTTGGTATTCTTAGTCAGGGACCAGATAATCATCCACTTAATTCATCTTATAACACAAGGTACATGAATATCATAGAGGTAGAATAAGCAAAAAAAAGTTAATACAAAATCTCGATAAATTTTAACTCGTTAATATAGACAGAAGAATGCAAAATATTTTTGTGCTATTAGTTATGCAAAGATATCTTTCTACTTGCGGCTATTTTAATTTACGAATTTTCAGATTTACAACAAGCGCGATCGCAGTAATTTTGTCTTTTAATTGTTAATTTTATCTTATATTTAAACTTTAAATATTTTAATAATACCAAATATACTAAAAATTATATTCTTAAGAAAAAATAGTTTTGCTTTATTATTTTTTTAAATTGAAATCTAATATCATTTTTAGTAATAAAATAATTTGAAAAAAAGAAATGAGAGAAAGAATGTTTTATTCATATAAAATAATATTAAAATGTCAGTTTAAACGATATGCGTGCGTGCGTGTGGGTGTGCGTATGTGTGAAAAAAATTCATATGAACTTATACCCGCAATTGCATTACTACCGAGATACAGCTTAAAATATTAATAAGGAAAAATAAAAAAACATTATTTATTTTTAGTTATTTAATATTATTTAATGTTATTATTTATTTTTAATTGTTTATTATTACAAATGTTTGAAGTTTCTTTTATTTGACTCAATATATACGCTTGGACACATCGGATAATGCATTGTCGCACTCTTCTTAAAGATTTCGAGGCAATTGCGAATGGTGTTATAAGCATAAAAAATGCGTTAGCATAGCATATCTTTGTTGACGATTGGAACTTCATAAAAGCCTTTAAATGTCCCCACAAATAAAAATCTAAAGAGTGAGATTGGAGAATTGTGAAGGATCATTTTGAGCTATCTCTCAGTAACATGGATTTGTGGATATATATTCATGTAAAATTAATAAAAATTAAAAATAATAGAAATATATAGCTATTATTATAGTTTTGAGGCAATTTTTATATTGCATTACTACCGATTTGCGTAATCCGGGCTGTATTCCGATATACTAGCACTAAAAATCTATATTTCACATTATACTATCGATTTTCAATATTGACAGAGAATTTTGACATGCAATCCTATCACTCTGGGTCTTTTATTAGGATAAATGGTTATTTGAAGGTTGAGCCCACAGCACTGAAAGGTTGCAAAAACATTGTATAAACCTTACTGAAACATTGTAACACTGTTCGCTATAGACATTGCGAAATGTTTCTGCAATGTTACTGCAGGGTTGCAGCAATATTGAATTGTCCGCCCTGCGAAATTATTACAATGACAACTATAGTAATGTGCAATGTATTTGTTAAATTGAAATGCGATGCTACACAAAACAGGACGCTTCAAATTTAATACGTAAACTTTGAGAATTATATAAATACATCCAAAAAAGATAAAAAAATTTGTAGTATACAGGATGTCAGATGAAATTCGCCCGTGGTCTCGTGAGTTGATAGAGCAAGTAAAACTGAGCAGAAAAGTCTTGTACCATTTCTCAATATTCGCAATAGTTTCCGAGATAAAAATTAATAAAGTCGGCAAATGAGCATGTACTTTTTCTACTCACTGCATGCAAGGACCACCTGTTGGTTGCCAAACCATAGGCAGTCGCGGCGGGCGGCGCGATGAGAAGGGAAAAGCAGCAATAGCTGTTTTACCCGTGTGCGGTGAGTACGAAAAGTACGTGCTCATTTGCCGACTTTATTGATTTTTATCTCGGAAACTATTGCGAATATTGAAAAACGGTATAGGACTTTTCTGCTCAGTTTTACTTGCTCTATCAAACCACGAGACCACGGGCGAACTTCATCTGACAACTTGTGTATAACAAACAATTAAATTAATTAGTTCAGGATTTTCGAAATTTTAACCATTAGAAATTAAAAATGAGGTTAATGAGAGTTAGCGCGAGTATGAGTGCACAATCACAAATATTGATATTGTACAAAATATTTATTTATTCTAAATTACATAAACGAACGTTCCTACTCTCTTTGGTTTATGTATTATAAAGTTTACAATCTTTTTGCACCTAAAACTCAAATAAAAATTGGAAATTTATACAATTGCAACAAGTTTTTCTCATATCTTTCTTGAATTTCTTTATATATTCTCAAAGTTTATCTATTAAAAACTAAAGTAACTTAGCTGCATATTAGAAAATTATTATATTTTTATTATTTATATTTAAGTAATATAGAAACGGAAACTATACTTTTGCCATCATTGCCATATTAACATTGCTATTTAATTTGTTAAAAAGGTACATACATTTGAGTGTTTTTTTGTTATTTAACTTTTTATTTGGCCGTATAGATTTCGAGTTATACAAAGTTAAAACAACATGGAATTTTGTTAATATGATTTCTTAAGCAAAATTTTTATATCGAAATATTTTTTCGATAAATTCATTATTATTCTAAAGAGCGGTGTTTAGAAACATTAGAGACATTATTTTATGCTTATTGTTTAATGTTAAACAGGGATAAAATGTTATTTTTAATGAAATTTTTAATGGTACTTCTAAAGTTTCTGAATGCAAGAAAATTCTAAATCAGGAAAATTCTAAACAATGGAAAATTAAAAATATATAATTTTGTAACAAGATACTGTGTTGCTTTTAAACAAAATCAATTTTTTAAAACTATGGATAGCCATATTACAACCACTTTTTTTCTTCCACCGATTATGCA
This sequence comes from Solenopsis invicta, assembly GCF_016802725.1. NCBI lineage: Eukaryota > Metazoa > Arthropoda > Insecta > Hymenoptera > Formicidae > Solenopsis > Solenopsis invicta. Next base: position 9,597,342 of record NC_052664.1, on the reverse strand, counting down.
GTGCATTAGATTTTTATAAATCACGTCTTAAGTAATAAATATTTTATTACCTTGAGCCTAGAATCTGTCAAACAACACTTTGACGAATTGTTCAAGTTTTAATAGAAAATATTAATTATAAATAAGTTATTCAATAAAATTAAAATGGGTGCTATATTACCGTCTTCTCCTCTAATATTGTACATTGTATATGTATATACATGTATATAATACATATACAGGGAATATCCCATTTAAAAAACCCACGTCGATAATTCTTCAATGAAGCATTTTTAGCAAAAATGTTTCAGACAAAAGTTGTATGGTTTCCAAGGGGACATAAGATGGTGTTATTAATTTGACCTTGAATAGTTACTTGAAGGTCACGTGAAGATCTTGAAGGTCATCTTCAATTTTTAAACGGAACTGCTTACTTTTTATTGCATATTTTTCTAGCTTATTTTGAGATCTTTTCAAAACACTATAAATAAATGTTTTTTTGTGAAGTATTTTTCGAGTTACAAGATTTGAAAGTTACAGTACTGCCGGCATTAGCATCACTCAAAGTGTACCACGTGGAGGTTGCCTGTTTGGATTTACACTTTTTTTATGTTTGATGAAAAATCGGAGAATGATTCAATCAGTCAAGGTAAAATCAGTCGATGATCCAGCTGGCAATACCATAACTTTCAAGTCTTGTACTTGAAAAATACTTAACGAAAAAACATTTATTTATAGTGTTTTGGAAAGGTCTCGAGATAAGCTACAAGAATACGCAATGAAAAGTAGGCAGTTTCAGTTAAAAAATTGAAGGTGACCTTTACGTGACCTCCAAACAACTATTCAAGGTTAAATTAATGACTTTATTTTATGTCCCCCTCTTTTTATGTCTGAAACATTTTGCCTGAAAATGCTTCATTGAAGAATTATCGAGGTGGGTTTTTTTATAAAGGGACACCTTGTATTTCTTTTGGTTATTTCTTCAACATTTTTGAGTAATCCTTTGTAAGATTTTTTTAGTTTATTTTAATATTTTCTTTATTGATGCAATGATTATAAATAACTAAATCCCTCATCATCTTTGAAAAAAATATTGCATGTAATACACTATTTGACTATTTTGTTGCACTTGAATAAGTTGATGCACCTGTACTTTTGTTGCTATAAACGGGAGTGTCTCGTTTGACCATGTTGTAATTGACCACAGTCACTCACGGCGGCCAATGCTTAAAGTTTTCTACTGTTCAAGTATTGTGAGTAACTGATGGTCAATCACAACTTGTTAGTCAAAAAATTCCCATCCCACAAACACAGCAGTATAAGATACTAGAATTCATACTTTGGCTCTTATTATTGCCTTAGTTTGAAGCATTTACGGAAATATTCTTTATTATAGGTATTTCATCTTTAATTTTTTCCGCATGTGTTTGTATTTGATAATTTACGACGTAATTTTGATACCAACATCATTTATCTTTATTTTTTGAATAGTTCTCTGTCCGGTTCTCTTAAATCGGCAGCTTCTTCTACTTTATTTTTGCCACTGTTGCCATTGTTTGGTAAACTTTCTATATTATTAATAATATTTGTGTTAATGATTTCTAAAGTCCTCTTTAGTTGATGTTATTTATAAAGTCTGACAACAAATTTGTGAATCTTAAATTTATTTTGGGATCTGTCCAGTCGCTTTTATAGGATGATCTTTCAATACGATAAAACAATATTATTTTTTGCTATTGCACATTCAATCAATTATGCTCTTTCATCTAAATTCTTAACATTTGTTCGACATCTTGGTTCAATCTTTTAACAGAATCCATTTTTGAGGATGCTGAGTCATTCATGTGCAATATTACACAATAAAACCAATTCTTTATCTTTGCCAGTAAATATCTGTTTATTATCGCTTTGCAAAATAACTAGAATAGATGATCTTAGTAATTTAAGAGCTATTATATTTGCCATTGATGCAAGATTGGAAATCAATTAAGTCAATTTGTCTTTTGATATTAAAATCCTTCGATTTTACCACTAAATCAGCATATTTTTGCGTTTTTTTTTTTAAATTACAGGTTGTGCACAATTTTCCATATATTTCAACAGTCAATTTTGGAATATTACATTTTTTAAATTATAAAATACCTTTTCTCTGCCTCTGTGTCCTGTTGCTTTGTGTATATTTTATCAAAAAATTCCTCAATTAGCATTAACGTGAATAATATCTAAGAACTTTTATTTTAAAATAACCTTTGATACATTAGACATTTCTAGGAGATCTTATTTTCCATAATATTTTTCCCAGCTCGATATCCCTGGAGTGTCGTTCTGACATTTTTTCTTGGTAACATTTTAGTATGTCATTGACTTTATTAATTTTTTGTAAGTCCCATGGATTTTTTACTGTTTTCTGGACATATCTTTTATTCAGCTGCAAATAATATCTATTCTTTTTTATCTATCATGTTGCCTCTAAGAAAAACTTAATTAGATTCGGGATCAAGATAAGAATGCAGCATAAAAAATTACTAATGATTAATATATTTACAAAATGCAATTGTCTTGTCCTTTAGGCCGGTTTTTTTATTGACTGTAGTAATGTTTTGGGAAATGAAGCTTTTTTTTACTTAAATATTATTCTAATTTTAATTATTCTCTCCTAGTCTTTGATATTTCAAATAAATGATACCTGCATGATAATTATAAAGTAAGAATAACTTTGCTGGAGAAGTAATTAATAAATAATAACAAAAGCAAAAACATGCAAGGCTTTAAAATTGATGCATTTGAAGAGGGTATCTCACAGAAAGACCGTAAAATACAAAATAAATAACGAATGCATATGCTTTGCTTAAATATCATTTGTTTAACAGCAGTTCAATCAAATAGAATTAGGAAAACAGCATTTGAACACAAAAATAAACGAACACCATTTGTTCCAGGCAGATAGTATTTGTACAGTCGAAAGCCATTTTCCTAAAATAACTATCTACAACATATGCATTTATGTGTAATTTTGTTATTATTATATTTTCACAGAAATGATCCAAAGTATATTGCGTCTCTTGGAAGAACGGTGTATAACTTTAGCTGCATTGTTCCCCACGGATTATTAATATTCTTTCCTTCATATCCAATCATGAAAAAATGCAGGGACGAATGGCAGAATATGGGTTTGTGGACACAGATTGCTGAACGTAAGGTAACAAATATTTAACATTACAGTTTTAAAAGCTTGGAAAAAAAATGTGCTTTTTTCAATTTTTTCACGGATTTTTTTGTTTCTTTTCCCAGAGGTGAAAAAATTTATTGGAAAAATACACCTACAAATATATTTTTTTCAATTTATAAATGAATTTTTTAAATAAATTTTTCTATCTTTGGGAAAGAAACCGAGAAAATTTACCGAAAAAATTTAAAAAAGTTGGTTTTTTTTTTAAACTAGATTTTGCATATTTATTACAAATATCAAAGTGATATAGTCTTTATATTAAATTAATTACTGGATAATAGCCTATTTATGTAGAACCCAACTCTAAAGAGGGATTTGTTAATGTGATGAATGAGTATTACCAAAAAATTAGAGACCCATCTTGCAAGGGGGCTGTTTTCATGGCGGTGTGCAGAGGGAAAGTCAGCGAGGGTCTGGATTTTGCAAATGCAAATGGTAGGGCTGTATTAATCATTGGTCTTCCATTTCCACCTTTAAAAGATCCGCGTGTTATGTTGAAGCAAAGATATTTGGAGGAAATAAAAACTACAGAAAAAGAGGTATAAATTATACTTTGAACTTTTAAAAATGACTCGATAATAAGACTTAATAAAACTGATGAACGATTTTAATATTCAGAGTCTAACTGGGCAAGAATGGTATCAATTAGAAGCATCTCGAGCTGTTAATCAAGCTATTGGTAGAATAATAAGACACAAAAGTGATTATGGCGCTGTGATATTATGCGATTGTCGATTTGAAAATCCAAACTTTAAGAAACAATTATCGACTTGGCTTAGACCATACATAAAAAAATTTACGAATTTTGGGATGATTACGAAAGAGTTACGAGATTTCTTTAAGAACGCGGAGAGTACAGTAGGTTTTTATTTTAACTAAATATAATTATTAAAATGTATCCAACAAAGTTATATAAATGTTAGAGAGTTATAATTTCTTACTCAACAATGTAACTGTTTTATAACATTCGTTATATAACAGTTACATTGTTGAGTGGGAAATTACAACTAACATATATACATTTATATAAATGTATTTTTGTGTTTGTTAGTATTTAATATATATTTTAACTATTAATTATTTCAGTTGCCGCAACCTAGTATCACTCATGCACAATATGGAAACATTGATATATCATTGTCTGCTGTGGGAGCTACTTTCGAAACAACGGTGTCTCACTCTCTCAAACAAAAAGCACAAGATAATTTTGGGACACAAGAATTGATTAAGAATAGTTTTAACATAAATATGTATTTAAATGAAAGTGCAAAGGACAAGCAGTCAACAAAACCACAATCTGCAATCAATTTTAGTGCTTGTAAATTAAACAACAATCAGAGTACGTGTAAATTAGCAAACCATCGATTCGAAGAACCAGTTCCAAAAAGAAGAAAAATTAATATTATTTCATCTGGAATTGATTCGTATTTTTCTGCTCCTTCAACCTCTTCATTAACAGTTCCAGAAAGTAATTCCAAGCAAAATTGTGTACAAGATGATAAGGACGCGAGTAAAGATGATAAAAAAGTACTGGGAAAACAATATTTAAAAGATGTAAGTAAATATTCATTCAAATACATTTTTATGTAAAATATTATGTATGAATTACCTGAACAGAAATAATGTTCGTAGGTGAAACGAGCACTATCTGCAAATGATTATAAAATATTTGCAATTATGATACAGAACTATACAGAAAGTGGTGATTTTGACGAGTTATTGAAAACATTGTCAAATTTATTTCCGTTGACTGGACAGTTACAGCATTTATTTATAGGTAAGTTTTCTATACAGGGTGATTATTAATGAATGTCCCCACTTTTTACCATAGGAGCACGCATTTGTAATTTCTAATATAATAATATGTTAGAAATACGTATCCGTCGATAAATCATGCTCCTATGGTAAAAAGTGGGGACATTCATTAATAATCATCCTGTATATTAACAAATTGAGGAAATGAAACGATAAAAAGTGAAATAATTTATGGAATTAAGAGTAAAATCAAATTTTTTACAAATATTTCTACTTTTAGGATTTCAAAGTTTTCTAAAGAAACAACATATTACAACTTTTGAAAATTATATAAAGAACTTAAAGTTATCTTAATGCTACATTGAAACATTAAAGGATAACAAATGCTAAATGCATATGTGCAGTTTTATTTTATTTTAATTAAATTTATATGTATATTTTTTAAACAGACTAAAGAATTAAAAATTTACTTAACAATATTTTAATTTAAGTTTATGAAATTGTTGAATGTTAAAACATTGTAATGTAATTAAGAAAAAATTTTAAACTGTAAAGTACAATTAAATCATTTTGTTTAGTTTGTAATAATAGTGTAAAATTAACTTTGATAATTAAAAACAATACTGTAATCCTAGATGTACTTATATACATATTTTACTTTTATACTGTACACGATAATTTATGTTATAATAAAAAATACGAATTTCTTATTTAAAAAGTTGTTAAAAAATAAAAGAGTAAAAGAAAAGAAACAGATACCATTTATCATTAATTAGTCAGTATTATACATTAAGAAAATTCTAAAATAAAAGAACTTCCTTGACATCGGTACTGCAGATTATTCTTTGAGGGAGACCAGACTTGCTTTTTGTCCAACGCAGATCTGTCTTTGTTCTTTAATTATTTCGCTATCTGCGAAAAGACCTGTCAACTACTGTTGGACACTACTCTTTTTATGACAGTTCAGCTTTGCTGAGCGAAATATGCATGCAGTAAAAGCACATTAGGATATCTTTTTTGTTAAGCGTTCGTAACTTTACACGGTCAGTATTATTAGTGCGTGTTTTCTGAAGGATGTTGTACTCTTATTTTGTAACGCTAATTCAAAGATATTTATAGATGCTGTAAATGTCGGTAATTTGCGGTACTATAACATCCTTTTAAGATGATGCTGGACTGACTCGATGAAACTCACTCGACGTCGATACTGCAGATTGTTGCAGATTTTTTTTCGTCGGGCAGAAGGTCGCGCTTGAGGAGAAGACTAAGGGGAATAGGCTAGCGTTCTCTATCAAACGCACTCATCTATCCTTGTTCTTTTAACTTTAGCGCCTCTAATGCAAGATCTTTGAACTACCATGAACACAATTTTTGCTTTTCGCACCAATACACGTGAAAATTACAAAAACAATTTTCATACATTTATATCTTTTATATTAAAGCTTCTAGGATCATTTTGCAAGCGCCTTATTGTTCTTTAATTTAATTCACACCTTGCTAGCTACTTATTTAAAACACACAATGTTTAAAACTTATATGGACACATGTCACGAATCGGCTGCAGAAGCCAATAATTAAACTGTGATTCTTTAAACTACTTTTGTTTTTCGTATTAAATTATAGCTAATGAAGTGTATTTTTGTCACTACTTTAATTGTGTAGAAGAATTTTGCGATCTGTAAAGCCAATTAAAAAATATACGTGTATAAATATAAGCAAGTATAGAGATTGGTCCAGCATCGTCTTAAAAAGGTATTAAAGTCGTACTTTTTTACCGACTGAACGTTAACTTTCACGCACGCCGTTTCTTATAATTGCATTTACAGATTTAAAAATCCCTTTTTTTTGTAACGGAGGGGAAATGCGTTATCGCATACTTCAGGCCCCGGGAGAGGCCCGGTGATTATGTGGGCTCTCCCCCGCCGACGACGTGCCGGCGGGAGCCTACCTACTAAAACCCCTCTGGGTGTCCTGCACTGGTTCTTAACTGGGGGGACTCTGGAAACGCGTGCAGCATACTTCCAAAGCCCCTCGGACCTGATCGGCCAGCAGCCGACTCATCCCTCTAGGGAAACGCTTCTGCAGGAGGGCGCCCCTTGCGGGAGTTTAAGGCCTGTCTGTTATAGGTCGGTGGAGGGGGACACCGTCTCCCTTCCCCCGCCTTTTTCTCGTTGTTGTGGGAGGTAAGGCTCGAGGCTTCGGCCCCGGCGCAAAAACCCAAGTATACTCTGGGAGCAGGGGGGGCGATAAGCCACTACTCCCCCATCCCAGCGAGGCTGGGAGAGCCGTCCCTCTTTAGATTTAAAAATCTTTCTCCACAATTAATGTATAAACAATAATGTATAACGGATGCAACAATTTTATAAAGAAAACGAAAAAAATTGTAAGATTTTTTAAGTTTTTTTATTTTTCTTATAAATGAGATTTTTAAATCTGTAAATGCAATTAGAAAAAACGGCGTGCGTAAAAATTAACGTTTATAGATATCATGTATTGATGACTTGCTGACATTTTGATATCAAACACATCAGTTGAATGTAGTGCACACATGATAACAAATTGCTTGCAATTTGCTGAATTTAAATGAAGACTTTAATGACGTCAGAACAATAGACAGTTTGTAGAAACACCTTGGTTCTAGTTTGATGAAATTTAACGCGGAATAAGTGACAGCAAAATGTCATCTGATTACAGTCATTTGGCTATCAGGGCACAACATATAAAAGCCGTTTTACCACAAACGCTGCATTTTGGTATATGTTCTTTAAAACAACAGTAATTAATTGGATTTTAAACTTTTCAGGCCGTATTGATAAATAATCACTTTTATACCAACTATATTTAAATAAATTTCGAAATTTTGGAGAAGAAAGTTGATTGTGTGCCAAAGACTGTAATTTTGTAATGTTATTGCGTGAATGTAAATTTATATTGTAATTATTTAAAATAACAGAAATTGTAATTATTTAAAATATCAGAGAAGCTTCGAATAAAATTTTTCCAAATTCGAAAACCAAATACGTCTAAAGGTTGGATAAAAGCAATTGTTTTTTTTTAGTATAGATAAAATATTTACTTGTTTGTCTTTTGGTACAAATTCTATTAACTTTTCTAGGCAATGGCCTGTCCAAGAATCTAACAGCAAACTTTTCTCTTTAGTATTTGGAAGATATACCTCTAACAACCAATTTTTAATGTGTTGGTTTGTGAGCTTTCTGGATTTTGAAGCCGCAATGTAAACATTAACAGGTCGAAAAAGTGTTTTTTCTATTCGTGGTCCAAATGATCCAGTAGTTTTTTTTAAGACTATGTATAAAGGTGAAAGAAAATACTCGTCCGCAGATATAATTGGCATAATAGTATAACTATGACTTATAGAAGATAAAGATTGAATAGTAGCTTTGACTGTCTTTACTCTCATATTAATTAACGTTCTTCCAGAATGACCTTCTAGATTAAAACCGCTTTTATCTGCATTATAAATTGATCTTTTACCAGTTATAGCAATATGTGGTTTTACATTTGTTACAAATTCTTCTTTGCATTTTGACATATCAGTACATCAGCTTGTAAATTGCGTTTTAAATTTCATTGATTCACGTGATGTAATGCGATGAAGTTTTTTAAAATTCCATATCCACCAATATCCTGCTTTAAATGTAGCAAAATCCACTTGCTCCTTTGCTTCTAGCGCCCACCTTCGCAAATCGATATCATGAATAATAGATCCTCTATCAATAACTTCTTGAAATTTCATTAATACGTATTCGCTAATGAATATCAATTTGTCTTTGTTTGTCCCTCCACGCCTTACATACTCCTGCTATCTGTACAATTGCGAAACACGTTTTTTACCTAAAAGAGAAAAGAGGTCCAATATTCAAAAGATTATATCAAACACAAGAAAATTAAGGTAAATCGATGCAGATGAACATGCGACATGAAACGTTGTTCCTGACTTCTGTTTATTATCCACTATGATATTCATACACGTTCATCTATATTAGTATTGTGCTTATTTTTGAATGAGAATTTACCTTTTTAAAACGATTCTGTACAACAGAAAAGGATAAACGTCCTTTTTTTCTACTGTTCAAGTATTCAACCGCTTTTTTTTATAATTTAAATCTACACTTCCACTTTGTCATCAACAATACATACTTCATCTTCATAGTTATCTTCTTCAGCATGAGGATCATATCAATCTACAAACTGTACAGTTTGAGGTTCCGATGAATCATCAAAATCAAGTTCCCAATCATATTCAATCGTAATATCGTCTTTTATAGAATCCCTTATTAAATTAGAAATTATATCGTGGAGTTCTACTTTGCGATGATTAACAGGAGTGACAGCGAAATTTGCAATGTGAAACGTTGTAATTATTATAACAAATTTATAACATTTGCCGTATTTATGGTCAACATTTTGACACAAATGCTTAAATAAATGTTATATGAAACTTCTTTCCTACAGAAAGTATCACATGTACATTGTTACAATATTAAATAACATTTGAATAAAATGCAGAAACGGATGGCTTTTATACTAATTGTACAAAAAAAAAAACGAACATTAAAAATAGCCAAAGTGCGAAAATAAGCGGAAAATAACAGGAAGTTCAACAGATTATCAGCTTCAGCGAATTCCAAAGTACGATATTTAAGATATGTTTTATTACTTTAAAAGTGTAAATTAATTTATTTATCAACACTACCTGAAAATCTATTTTTCAAATTTATTTATATATCTATTTAACACGGTCTGAAAAGTTTGAAAATCCAATTAATTACTGTTATTTTAAAGAAGAAGAACATATACGGAAATGCAGCATTTGTAGTAAAATGGCTTTTATACGTTGTGCATGGTGCAAAAATTACATCTGTTTTGAACATTTCTTTGAACAATAACATTATTGTAACAATTATATAGAATAAATAATATCTTATTTTTGTAAAAGTAAAATATTAAAGCAAGAACAATTTAAATAATTATATAGTACATATAAATGAATTGCAGAAGCGGATGGCTTTTATACTAATTGTATAAAAAAACGAACATTAAAAATAGCCTTTCTATAGCCTTCCCTTTTATTGCATCACATCAGTTTCGATAATCTTTTAACCTTTTAATTATTCAAAGCATTTATTGTTCCGCAATAGCGCGTGCTTACTGATTCAAATAAGAGTGTATACTGATTAATATAAGTTAAACATAGTGTATATTAATAAATATAAGTTAAACATTTATTTATTAGCCTACATGGTTCGATTAGAACATTTGTTCTCTTCAGCATTTTACAGATAAGGAGACTTCGTTTACAAAAAATTATTATTCACAGTTTCCATACTTTTACTATCTAACGCCAACTCATCAACCAACAAGAGAACTAACATAAAACTAATTTAAAAATTAGTTAAAAATTTTACCTGTTATACTGCATTTATACAATTCAATTTGTGTTATTGTATGTAAAATTTGATTAGTGTAAAAATATGCATAACGACGCCACTTGGTGCAGGCACTTTGGATCATTTATATATTGAAATTTAATTTTTACGTCTCGGCAGTATTGAACTTATGTATACATTCAAATGTTACGTAGATGTTTTTCTCGATGTGCGCGATTATAATATTTACGCAAACTGTCCTCGAAATGTTTTCGTCATCTTTTATTGGGTGTATATACAACTTAATTCGGTCCGTTTTTTACTTGAAAAACGCATTTATTTGAACGATAAAATGAATTAATACCTTATTCAAAGTATTGTCCATCGCTAGCCACTACTTTTTTTCCATCTTTATGGCAACTTATGGATTCTGTCGCGGAAGAAGCGTTCATCTTTTGAAGCCAAGAATGAATCGAGTCAATTTTTGATACCGTGTTCTGAAGTGAAACGTATTCCAATCAAAACGTTCTGCGTCGATCGAAACAAATGGTAGTCGGAAGGGGCAAGGTCTGGGCTATAAGGCGGGTGAGCCAGAACTTCCCATCCGCTATTTTCCAAATAGTTTTTAACCGGAACAGCAACATGAGGCCGAGTGTTGTCATAGTGAAAGATTATGGACTTGTATCTGGTCGCATATTCTGGACGTTTTTCAGCTATAGCTCGCTTTAAACGGATCAATTGTTGCCTGCAGAAGTCTCCCATGATGGTTTGATCAGGTTTTAGCAGCTCATAATGGATCACACCCTTCTGATCCCACCAAATACAGAGCATTACCTTGGCACCATGTATATTCGGCTTCGGCGTTGATGTTCCCAGTTGGCCGGGTTTTACATACGATTTTTTGCGTTTCGGGTTGTAGTAAATCCATTTTTCGTCCCCGGTAATGATTCGATGCAGAAAAGACTTCCTTTTATACCGTTCAAGCAATATTCGGACATGCAAAATCGTCGTCCGATATCTCTCGGTTTCAATTCGTATGGAATTCAATTTCTTTGCTTTTGGATGTATCCCGCGGCTTTGAGTCGTTTCGAAATAGCTTGTTGAGTAACTTCCAATGTTTTTGCGAGCTCTTCTTGCGTTTAACACGAATCTTGATCGAGTAATGTTTCTAATTCTTCATCTTCAAACTTTTTTGGTTGACCCGAACGCTCTTTGTCTTCAATACCAGAATCACCATTTTTAAATCGTTGAAACCATTCTCTGCAAGATTTATTTGATGGTGCAAATTCACCATACACTTCCACAAACATTCGATGCGTTTCAGCTGCACTTTTCTTCCAATTGAAATAGAAAATCAAAACTTTCCGCAAATGGTGCTTATTTACTATAGAACAAAACTCGAAATTTTCAACGCAGTAAAAATTAAATTTGTTATGCAAAACTCAAAGGCTTGTAAACAAAATTTGGTTGACAGATGTTGACACTTCACGATACAGCAAAAATTAGCTATCGCCGTCAATCATTTATAGCATCTAGAGCCATTTTTTGAAAACGGACCGAACTAAGTTGTATGTATGTACATACACCCAATATTACGAAAAAATATGAGCAAAACATGCTGCGTGAAGTATCAAGCGCACGTACCATATGCATATGGAGTGGTTTTTAATTATTTTCGCAAAATGGAAATGTCGCAACATAACTTTGTCACAGAAATCACAGAGCTTCCATCCTATCGGAGAGATCAATAGGTAGTATGAAAGTTGGACGTCTAGATCACAAAAGAGGAACAAATAAAACAGGACTCGTCTTAGATGAAGAAAAACAAATTGAAAAAGAGATTATTGAAAAAATTTGTAAGATTAAGAGTGAAAACAAAAATATTTTAAGATTTTACTTTTAAGATTTTAAAGTTTTCTAAAGAAATAACGTTATAATCTTTGAAAATTATGTAAAAAATTTTAAGTTGCTTTAACGTTACATCAACATGGAAGAATAATGAATACTAAACGCACACAAATACGTATAGTTTTATTTTATTTAAATTTATACAGAGTGTTTATAAAGTTCGTCTCCACATATTAAAAAAAAGAAAATTAAAAATTGTGAAAAACTGCGAAATTATGTGTTTGAGTATTTTGAGAAGTTACTCTTTTAAAGGAATTGAGGGAGTTAGAATAGCACCTCCCTAGTAGTAATTTTCTGCAAGATTGCTATAAATCTTGCAGCAGATTTTTGACAGATTCTGCCAACAGGACGTTATAATCTGCTTCTTCATTCTGTTCAATTCTTCTGAAAGATTCTGCAGTCAAATTCTTGTAAGAAATTATATATATATATATATATATATATATATATATATACCCAGCAAACACAGAAAATAATAATTATATAACTTGTGTGTGTCACGTTATATAACGAATTTTTACATTCTAGCAATATTGTAGTTATGTAAAATTGAATTGTTGATATTACAACACAATAACTTATAACAGTCATATAACTGCCGCTTATCAGGTTTATATAACAAACATTTTATTTTAATAATATAACTGTTATAATATTATTAATACGACTCCTCCCTGCCGAAAATGTGCGATTAAAACCGATTAAAACGGAATATTATATATATATATATATATATATATATTATATATATATATATATATATATATCTGCTGCAAGATTTGCAAAATTCTTTCACCAGATTATTAGTATAGTCTTAAAATGGATTAAAAAAAGATTAAATTTGAATTAAACATTTAATTTACAATATTAAATAACAATACAAATTGTTATTTACATGTAAAAATATAAAATTTATGTGGAACAGCGTTCCACACAAACATATTTGAAAAGAATGAAAGCGAGTATTCGTCTCAAGGTTATAACAAGCAGCTCCTATATAAAGGCTCACTGAAATATGAACTGGACAGTCGGCCGCGGCGGCCCCTAGATATAACACCTGTGGCCGCATTTGACTCACGAGAAGATCTTCCGTGGCATGGCCGCGTGGCACCAGTACTCATTGGTTAAATCTATTTCAATCCGAAATTGTTATAAACCTTGCAGCAGATCTTTCTGATTGAGCAAAATCTATACAATATCTGCACAAGATCTGCGCGTCATTTCCGTTGTAAGAAACTTGCAGAAATTTGCAGATCATATTCGTGCAATATCTGCACAAGATCTGCGCGCTACTTCTGTTGAAAAAATCTTATGTCACTCTACTTACGAACTTTGCTAGACAGTTTACAGACTGCAATTGCGGGAAGAATCTGCTTCAAGATAGCTCAATATTTGTACCAAGTTTCTGCAAACAATTCATATACAATACAAATACAGTGCACGAATATTGAAGCAGTCTACTAGCAATCTGCCAGCATGGTTGTATTGGGAATAATCTTCTGCACATCTAACTCAATTCTATTGCAATTAACGCAGATTGTCCTGCAGAAAATACTACTAGGGCTTGAAATGGTTGAATACGTATTTCGTGATTTTTCATAATTTTGCATAGATTTCGAAATATAGGGGGTGGGACAGACTTTATAAACTTTGTATATTAATCTTTTAATATTGTAAAAGTATTCAACTCGTTTATCGTTTTCACAAGTATTTATTCGTTCTTGTTACAAGAGCTTCGTATCTCTATCACGCAAGTACCACGAGTGAGTCTTCGCGTCCAATGCCCCAGGGGGCGAATGCATCTAACTCAAGCAACCAATCAGCGAGTTCGGGGCTTGAGGCTAGTGCGTTAATTCTCTACGGTGCGCCATCATGTTATGGCGGGTAATTTGAATGGAGTTAATCTGCGCAAGACGCTCTTTCAGCCTCGGCCAGCCTGAAAGGACACTCGTCCTCGAGTGTTATTAATTTTCCTGTATAGGCAGGGCTGATGTTGCTTATGGTAGATGATTGACATCTATACTTAATATTAAACGCAGAACTTAGCTTATGCTTAACACTACTTAGTAATTATATATAAAGGATAAAATAGATAATACTTGTTATACAAATATCAGTCTTTTTGCGCAGTAAGCCACGGCTTCAGCCTATCAGTTGACAATATTCCGTTATAAGGTTTTTGCGTTATTTGACACCCAGGAATGTCTTGTACAACGTATCTGTTATGGTCTAATATTTTGACAATTTGGTAAGGACCTTTATACTGATAGCGTAATTTTTTATCTTCCCCGGTTTTTGAGGCAGTGTCTTTGATCATTACATAATCCCCGTCGTTGTATTTATGTGGGGTCTTGTGACGTAAATCATACTAGGTTTTGTTATAGTTCTTGACACGATCTGAAGCAATGCGCGCAATTTCACGGTCTCTATCTCGTGACTCATTATTGTCGGGATTGTTAAAAGTTTTGTTATACATATCATTTAAGAATTGTGTTAATTTTGTATCGGAATGATTTTTCATGTCGTATCCTAGTAATAGTTTTGACGGTGTGTTTTTAATTGAGGTATGGAATGTATTATTAATAATGTACTGCAATTCATTAATCTTGTCTGACCATGTAATTTGATCGTCAATAATCTTCTTTAGTGAAGATTTTAAGAATCGGTTGATACGCTCTACGAGGCCATTTGCCCAGGGTGCGGCGACGGCGACCATTCTGTGATCGATGTTACGCTCTCGAAGGAAGTCTGTAAATTGTAAGGAGGAGAACGCAGTTCCTCGATCTGATACTAATATTGATGGGTTACCAAAAATATCGAATACTGTTTTTAAGTTAGCTATTGTTTCTTTAGAGCTTGTAGTCTTAGTTGGGAACAGCCATGTGAATCTAGTAAACGCGTCTATTATTAAGAGAACGTGTCTAAAAAAAGTATTTGATTGGATCAACGGGCCGAAATGATCCGTGTGAAGAGTATGCATAGGTTTATTTGGAGTAAGGTGCGTTTGTAGTTCTCCTTCTTTAGAATGTACAGACGTGTTTGCCAGTAGACAAACGAGACAATTATCTATGTGACTGTTGACTCTTTTGCGCACTGAAGGAAACCAATAATGCGAGTAAATGCCCTGCACCGTTTTCTCGGGTCCACAATGTGCGCATTGGTCGTGATAGATTCTTATGATGTTAGCAACCATTGACTCTGGTACAACGAAACGGAGTTTATTATCTTTGCACTTTTTGTAGACTAAGCCTTCTATTAAAGTAAAACTATGGCTTTCTGATTCTTCTAGTGACTTGGCTATAGCTCTAATACCAATATCCGCTTGTTGTTTACATTGTAGTTCTGTTTCTAGGGGTACGGCTTTTAAAGAGGCGACCGCTCTGCTTAGGGCGTCCACATGTTTCATTTTTTCGCCTTTACGATGAACCATTTTGTAACGGTAATTTTGTAATTTTAATAACCAACGGGAGATACGCGGATTAATATTGGCTTTAATAGATGCGAACACTAAGGCGTTGCAATCCGTAATAATTGTGAACTCTAAGCCGTATAGATAAATATGGAATCGATCAATCGCGCGTACTATGGCCAGCATTTCCAGTTCGAACGAATGGTATCTACTTTCCGCGGGGTTTGTTGGCTGGCTAAAATATGCGACTGGAGCAAACTTTCCGTGCGTTTGTTTTTGTAACAGTATTGCTGCAATCGCGACGGTGCTTGCGTCGGTGTGTAATTCTGTTTCTGCTTTAGGGTTGTAGTGGCATAACACTGGTTTAGATATTAGTGCAGATTTTAGGACATTAAACGCGTGAAGGCATTCATCATTGAAAGTATAAGGCGTGTTTTTCTTCAGTAGCGCATAAAGAGGTTTGGCGAGTATTGCTATGTTCGCTATAAATTTTCGGAAATAGTTGACGAGTCCTAAAAATCGTTGCAATTCACGTACGTTGTGTGGCACTGGAAAATTTTTTATGGCGGTAGTATGCCTTTCGCTTAACGTGATACCGTCTTTATCAATTATATAACCAAGATATTCTATTCGTTTTTTAAAAAGTTGACATTTTTCGTAGTTTACTTCAAAAGAATTATCATGGAGTGCAGTTAGAACTTGCTTAAAAAGCTGTAGATTTTTTTCCACTGTGTTTGTGGCAATAAGGATGTCGTCTATGTATATTAATACTTTTCCCTCGCGTATTAGCGGTTGTAAGATATTAATAATGCGGCGTTGGAATTCAGCTGGCGCTTCGCAGTAACCGAAGGGGAGTCTTTTATATTCGAACTGTCCACTAGGTGTGGCGAATGAGAAATATTTAGTACAGTTCGGGTGAACCTTAACATTATGAAAACCTGCAACAATATCCAGAACGGTGAGTACCAATTTATCGGATAATTGTGCCATTAAGTCTTCCATGATAGGGAACGTGAAATGTTGTTTGATAACTTTGGCATTTAGTGGACGCAAGTCCACACAAAGTCTAGGCTCACCATTTTTCTTTCGGACTAAAACAATACGCGAACAAAAAGGCGATGAGGACTCCTGTATTATGTCGCGTGAGCATAAGTCTTGTACTATTTTATCAATTTCTTGTCGCTCAGACCATGCGAAACGTCTAGCCGGATATGAAAAAGGAATTTCGTCTTTTAGTTTGATAGTGACGTAATAATCATCTTTAGGTTTGGCAACCGTTCTATTTTTTACTTCTAGAATAATATCGTGTACTAAATTATCGACATGTGTGCCAAAATCGGAATTAATAATAGGTACCGTGTTCTCATCGTGCGTTAAAATATCCGCGGATGCAACCTCATTAATTAGTTCTAGCCGTTCTTTGCAGGAAGGGTTCGCTGGATTATAAACGAGAGTAAGGTTGTTTTGTAACAAAAAATCTCTGCCTAGAATAACATGCGTAGGCCAAGATGTTTGGTTAATAATGTGAAATGTGGCATGATACAGAACTTTAGGAGAAATTTGCAAATTAAAATCGAGCTCTTTTTTCCCGTGTACGATAACTTTTGAATCGCTTAAGGTTTGAAATTGAAGAGTTTCGTTTTTTTCTAATTTTGTATTTTGTCCGAGAAGTAATTTATAAGCTGATTCCTGTAAGAATGAGACCGGAGAGCCCGTATCAATGAGTGCAATCATGCTGCATTTCTGATTATTGACGGAAGTAATTTCTACCGTAGTGTTACTTATAGTTAGAGGGCGAGATGATTCTACGCAGCCAACCGCAGGTGGATCCTCTTTGATGGAAGCAGATTCTGTAGGTTCCTCAATATCTATTGACGCCACTTGCGTTGGTGTCCCTGGCGAAGTCTTGTTTTGTTGTTCCCTCTTCTTTAGTTTGTAACACTCTGCTTTAGTATGACCTTGTCGCTTGCAATACACACAGATGACGTCCCTATTCTTCTTTGGTGATGACGACGTTGTGCTTTTGGAGAGTATGCTAGATCTCTCCTTCTGATCCTTTGAATGTTCGCTGCGTACAGGCGGTGGAGGGTGTTTTGTACCGCAGGCACTCGTGATGTATCTCATTTGGTCTAGAAAGTCATCGACCGAATTGACTCTCAGAGAGGCTGCTGAAGCGCGCACAGCAAAATTGGATATACCGGCCACCAGGTATTGTACGCACTCTCTATCAGGAAGGTGTAGAGGATTCAATAGTTTTAATTTTGCCATTGCGTAATCTTGGAACGTTTCTCTTCCGAAATTCCATCGTCTGGCTTCGATTTTTTGCATCGTTTCCCTGAATGGGATGCGTCGATGGAAGCGACGAGACAGGGCCTCCTTGAATGCTTGCCATGAGCTTATTATATGGCCTGGGTCCATATCAAACCATTCTCGTGCTGTTTTTTGTAATTTCTGTGAGGCAGCCAGGATCAATACTTTTTCATTTACTTCATGTAGTCTTGCGACGAATTCCACCTTTTTAATCCATGTATCAACGTCATCATCCTCTGTACCAGAGAACGTAGGCAGTTGCGATACCAGTAGATTCACCATTTGTGCTGGCGAAACAATGGGGAAACCTTGCATCGTGGTCACTGTAGGACCCTGAGAGGCTTGTGACGACTGATAAAATCCAGGCGGCATAGGGATCCTACCGTGAGAATTAGAGGCAGTGTCGAAAAATGCACTTGAGCCGGCCGTTAGATAGTCCAAGTTGGGTACCGACGACGCAAACGGCGAGGACGTCGGTGCGCTGAAAAACGAATTCGGTACCGGTGCCGTTTGTTGCGTGTAGAACAGACTCGTCGCGTTAGGTGGAGAGAGAACCTCTTCTCTTCTGTCCTTTTCCTCTAATTTTTTAAAAATAAAATTAATTTTTTCTTCTAAGGAAAGGTCTGACGTACCTTTATTTATATCTCTGGATGGGGCTTTATCTTGTGTGTAGATTC
The DNA here is from genome assembly GCF_016802725.1 of Solenopsis invicta. Classification (NCBI taxonomy): domain Eukaryota; kingdom Metazoa; phylum Arthropoda; class Insecta; order Hymenoptera; family Formicidae; genus Solenopsis; species Solenopsis invicta. Next base: position 9,578,685 of record NC_052664.1, on the reverse strand, counting down.
CGCCGACCGCCACATCGTCAGCATTTTTTGCTCTGCCTGGAACTTTCTTTTTTTCGTAAAATGCTAAGAGGTGGTCTATACTCGCATGTCTGCTTTCATGGAGGGGAATTCCCGCTTTGACAAGCTCGTCGTGAAGCTCGGCGTCAGAGAACTTTTCTAGATCTTCTCGACGCATAGTTATCGTCCCTGAACGGGTAATCACCATGGGATCCTCGTGTGAAATCTCGTACCAAACAATCGTTGACGAAACACTAACCGACGTGTCGTGGACGCGCACGTGTGTCCGTTCGCGTGGGAAAAACTTTGCAGACGGAAGAAAGAGAAAAATAAAAAAAACGATTGAATATGCCGACTCGTTTATAAGTCGACCAAGACGGACGAGCACTGAGTGAACCGATGGATATTTATCCCACTTCTGAACTGTAAAAGTATTCAACTCGTTTATCGTTTTCACAAGTATTTATTCGTTCTTGTTACAAGAGCTTCGTATCTCTATCACGCAAGTACCACGAGTGAGTCTTCGCGTCTAATGCCCCAGGGGGCGAATGCATCTAACTCAAGCAACCAATCAGCGAGTTCGGGGCTTGAGGCTAGTGCGTTAATTCTCTACGGTGCGCCATCATGTTATGGCGGGTAATTTGAATGGAGTTAATCTGCGCAAGACGCTCTTTTAATATAAACTAACAAAGTTAAAAATCCACTTAATAATAAATATTTTTACTCAAGTTCATAAAACCGACTAAATTACATGCCGAATATAAAATGATGATAGCATCATTATAGTAAAATAAAAAAAGTTTGAAAATGTAATAAAAGTATAAATCAATTTTTTTTATGTTTGTAATAATAGTGTAAGATTGATGATTAAAAATTTAGACGATTAAAAACGGTATTGTAATCTTGAACATACTTATACATATATACTCGGTTCAAGAGCACATTCTGCAGGAACATACCCAGCGCGAACGAAAATTCATCTGTTTTGCGCAAGTTTCCCAAAAAGACGCCTCCCGTATACTGGCTTCTTTACAGCGGGTAGCATAAGAGCATCGACTTAGTATATTCATATTAATTTCTGAGATGCTACATATTAAAGAACATAATAGATTAAATTCACAAAAGGACATTGAGTGTTTCGACGATTTTTATTTGTGTTTATTTCATAAACTTTTAACAAAAATCAATATATTTATAATTTATTATAATTTTTCTTTGTATATCAATTTAATATATTATATTATATCACTTTTTATTCTATAACAATTTTTAGTTTTCTGCTATTTTTCTATAATAACTCTTGTAATAAGGTTTTGTAAAATAAAGATTTTTTTTGTTTTGTTTTTTTAACTGATAATAAAGTTTATCGTTATATTATATTTTTTTAATTTTTAGTAATTCGTCCATAAAATTTTATTTTTTACATTATTGAATTGTATATTATTATTATTATTATTATACTCAATTATAAAAACAATCTTTAATAAAAAATATTTGTATTATAGATTTAACTATTTCGTAAATCATAGACACCCAGCTGCGTAATTTAAATATATTATGATGTCAACTAATCATATTGAAATGTAGAGATTATTTCACCTGTTCAACAATAAGTGCGGTTTTTAACAATAAGTGCGGATCCGAGCGTACCATCATTTACATATACAGTATTGAATAAGGCGCTGTACTCTCTCCACTATGCTGTCTGTATGCGCAGACTTGTGTATATTCTTACTGTCAACCGAATATACATTAATACATATACCTTCATGTTATACACGTTAACTTATGACACTGTATGTTGTAATACAAAAATTTATTACAAAAACACAAGAAAAGAAAAAGACACCATATATCATTAAAATTTGATTAGTCAATGTATTAGTCAATATATAAATATACACTAATGTTTTACAAATAACAGATTAAAAAAAAAAGAAAAGTATAATGTAACTCTATTGTTTGGCGTTAAATGATCATGATTGTTGCCATCGTGAATAATAAAAAATTATTGTCCATTATACAATTAAATGGAAAAATTATATACACTCGTACCTCGATATAGCTTATCTCAATATAGCGCTCGGAAAAAAGTTTTATCACTAAAAGAGATGTATAGCACTACAAGTGAATACAGTTTGATTTATTAAGAAAAATGCTTCCGTAGAAGTCCGCTGTAGTCCTTTATATCTAAAGTTCCATCAAAATAATTCGAATAGTTTGTCAAAATTTTTAGAAAAATGAAATTTTTTTCTTCAATCCTCACATACTGTATTTCTGAAACTAACAGCGATTTCGACTGGGGCGTACCGGTGTGCCACCTTAACGGTGGCACACAAACTGGCTCCGACTATTTTCTCAGGTCCACCTTGTGTACACCCCATATGCACTTGTGAGGTGTATCAAACCCAGACGAACACGCGGCACCATTGAGGGACTGCATTATTTGATTAGCCAAGCACAAAAGTTGCACCAACACCTGAAATGTGCAACCGGTGTGCCCCAGCCGAAATCGCTATAAGCCATTTTAGACATATATACACTATTCATTCAGAGAAACAAAATCGGTCTGCGCATATGGACAACATAGTGTGGAGAATACTGACATTACGAGTCTATATGGCATATACGAGCAAAGAAGAAGGGAGTTCCAGCCGTTTTGCAAGAGCTTGCACGAAACGAATTTTTGTCCGAAAATTTCTCTCAGTGAATAGAGTATAGTTATATAAAGTTTTTGTTTTCAATTAGTATGAGTAACTTCTTAAAATTTTTAGAGTACTTAATGATTATCCTGTATAGTGTATAGATAATAAAAAAAGATTTCTATAAGAAAAATTATATTGATATGATATAAAGCCATTTTAAATAGATGATTTTATAAAATAATCAAAATATTTTTATCTCAAAATATAATTTTTATCTTTTAAATATATAAAATATGTAAAATTCGATGCTCTTAAATTCGAAATTTTCGAATAATTTGGATTCAAATTATAAAGATTCAAATCCAAATCGAATCAAATCTTAATCAAATTCGATTTGATTCGATTCATATTCGAATAGTTTGCACATCTCCATTAACTAAACATCACAAAATGTTAAAAATTTTTCTAGTTTTACAAATCTATTTTTTGTGATTCATGTAACATTACATAAAGTATTATAAGATGCTTTAAACATAATTTTATAAATATTTTATATTGTTAGTAAATTAAAAGAATTATTACGTTAATATTTTATATTCGATAAAGATATTTGATGAAAGGATAGTAATTTAAAAAATATTCAAAGATATATAAAGAAATACACGAATCATATTTCTGTTCTTTTTAACAAAAATTAAATTAAATAATGTGACCTTAAAAACCAATTTTTACAAAAATTTTACTGTTATTCTTCCTTAAGGCTCCTGAGTACTCACTACGGCCATATTAAAGTCGTAACGTCAGAAGAGAAATTGCGTGAAATGACACGTAATTTTGTCCGACGTGCCATTTTTAAATAAAGCCAATTTGGACAAAATCAGATGGCTTTAAAACACTTCTAATATCGGTCACGACTATCCTTTTTCCGCCCAACAGTCAGTAAATAGTAAAAAGCATATAAAGTGAACTATTGAAACAGGAAAACACACGATCATGTAATTTTGTCCGACGTACCATTTCTAAATAAAGCCAATTTGGATAAAACAGACTAATCAGATGGCTTTAAAACACTTCTAAATATCGGTCACGATTATCTTTTTGTTGCCTAGCAGTCAATAAATAGTCGTAAAAAGCACGTAAAGTGACGCCTATTCAGACAAGAAAACACACAGATAGCTATGGAAAGGAGTAAAAAACGTATTTTTATGTATAAAATTCAAAGAAACTTTACTCGCGGTTTATTTTTACGAATTTGGTAGATACGAGACAAGTCATATTTTCACAATGAAATACATAATAACAAAATGACATCTCATCGTCAATCTGTCACGTTTCACGTCTATTAGTGTCTATAGTTCTAATTTTGTCCGCGACGGAATGTCGCTACCGTCAACGCGGAGTTCTCGGCATCAGGAGCCTTAAGTCGAACATGGTAAAATGTTAAAAATTTTTTCAGTTTTCTACAAATTTTATGACTCACGTAACACATTAATATTGTTTCGTGTATTTCCTTATGTATTTTTAATATTTTTTAAGTTGTTGACTCTTTACCGAATATCAATATATTATATGTATATGCAATATGCCTTAAACGCTTGAAAATATTTTATATTAAGCTTTTTATTAGGAGAGAATAAATTAGAAGAATTATTACGTTGGTATTTACCTAGTAAACACAGATATAACTGCTATACATACGTGTGTGTGTGTGTGTGTGTGTGCATGTGTATGGGGCATTCCACGTGAAAGGAGTCCACCTAAAAACAAACTGAGATTTTTTAAATGATAATGAAAACATGTTAGTGGACGTATTGTATAAGGTTAATGATAAAAGAGTAATCATTATATGCTTTGCATCAAAGATATTGAAGGCTATCGTTAAAAAAAAAAAAAAAATTTTTTTTATTTTTTGCTAAAATTAAAAATTTTTAGAGACATGATTTTTTTAGGATTTTTTTGTACTTTTAGATAAAAATATTAATTTTAATGATAAAATTTTTATAGTATCGAAAAAAGTAATTTTTTAGTTTTAAATAAAATATGGACAATTTATTTATTAAAAAAAATTTTTTTAAATACTTTAATATATGTAGAATATCGCATAATAAAGCAAATTTTGAGATTGCAATGATATCCTCTCGAATATTTTTTCCAATACAAAATTATAATTTTAGCCAAAAGCTAAATGATATCAATTTTTATTGCCCAATTATTTAGTACTAGCCTATTTTATAATTATTTGTTAGAAATATTATTTGGTGAATAACATTTCTAACAAATAATTATAAAATAAAAAATAGTTGTGACGTATGCATTATATATTATTTAGACTTATTTATTTTTTTCTTTATTTTTTTGAGAAAAGTCTCGTTTCTTATTAAAACTGAATTTTTTTAAATTTAATTGATTTTTTCTCGCAGGAATAATTGCATGATATTTTAATGTACCCGGAATCATTTTCGCTAATGCGAATCTTGGTTCCAAAAACTTATTTAATTTGTCGTGATTTGTTTTGGAACTAAATAAAATTGTTGTCTCTATCATATCATTTTTAGCCAACGTGTACAATACCTTAGCGTTGAGGATTATACTTCCTTGTAAAGTAGCTTTTCTTACTAATTGTTTAGAATTTCTACCAATACCATCACAGAAACCTTTCCCATGTGCTGTAGCAAAAAAGTGTATTTTAATTTAATAATTATAATTTGCTTTACCACGTGCGAGATTTTTTTTATATTACAGCCGAATGGCACTTCTTTATTACAGCACATGGGAAAGGTCTCTGTGATGGTATTGATGAAAATTTTAAACGATTAGTAAGAAAATCTACTTTGCAAAGATTACAAATGTAATCCTCAATGCTGAGGTATTGTACACCTTGGCTAAAAATAATATGAAAGAGACAATTTTATTTGGTTCAAAGACAAATCACGACAAATTAAGTAAGTTTTTGGAACCAAGATTTGCATTAGCGAAAACGATTCCGGGTACATTAAAATATTATGCGATTATTCCTGTGAGAGAAGATCAATTAAATTAAAAAAAATTTAGTTTTAATAAAGAACAAGACTTTTCTCCAAAAAAATAAAGAAAAAAAAAATAAGTTTAAATAATATATAATGCATACGTCACAACTATTTTTTATTTTATAGTTATTTGTTAAAAATATGTTATTAACGTAGTACTAAATAATTGGGCAATAAAAATTGATATTATCTCGCTTTCGGCTGAAATTATAATTTTGTATTGAAAAAAATATTTGTTTTCGAAAAGATCCCATTGCGATCCCAAAATTTGCTTTATGGTGCAATATTCTACATGTGTTAAAGTATTTTTGAGAATTTTTTCAGATTTTTAAAAATAAATAAATTGTTCATATTTTATTTAAAACTAAAAAATTACTTTTTTTAATATTATTAAATTTTTTTCATTAAAATTAATATTTTTATCTGAAAGTACAAAAAATTCCTAAAAAAATCATGTCTCAAAAAATTTTTAATTTTAGCAACAAATGTTTAAAAAAAATTTTTTTTTAATTTAAACAATAGCCTTAAGTCTTCTGAGTACTCGTCGCGGCCATATTGAAGTCGTGACGTCAGAAGCGAGAAATTGCGTGAAATGACACGTAATTTTGTCAAACATGCCATTTGTAAATAAAGCCAATTTGGACAAAACAGACTGGCTTTAAAACACTTCTAAATATCGGTCACGACTATCCTTTTTTCGCCTAGCAGTAAATAATCATAAAAAGCACGTAAAGTGACACCTATTTAAACAGGAGAACACACGGATAGCTGAAAGGAGTGAAAAATGTACTTTTATGTATAAAATTCAAAGAAACTTTACTCGCGGTCCATTTTTACGAATTTGATAAATACGAGAAAAGTCATATTTTCACAATGAAACACATAATAACAAAATGATATGCACGACAACATTTCATCGTCAATCTGTCACGTTTCACATGCATTAGTTCTAATTTTGTCCACGACGGAATGTCGCTACCGTCAACGCGGAGTTCTCGGCTGAGAAGCCAGGAGCCTTAAATATTTTTGATGCAAGGCATATAATGCTTACTTTTTTTTATCATTAACTTTATACAATACGTCCACTAACATGTTTTCATTATCATTTAAAAAATCCCGAACAGTTTATTTTTAGGTAGTCCCCTTTTGGTGGACTTCTTTCACGTGGAATGCCCCATATATATACAGGGTGATTATTAATGACTGTTCCCACTTTTTACCATAGAAGCACGCATTTGTAATTTCTAATATAATATGTTAGAAATACGTATCCGTCGGTAAATCATGCTCCTATGGTAAAACGTGGGAACAGTCATTAATAATCACCCTGTATGTATATATATATATATATATATATATATATATATATATATATATATATATATATACATATATATATATATAATTTCAACTTAAAATTATCTTGATGCAACGTCTTGGAAACAAGCTTATCGAAATCCGAATATATTAGCATTATTTATATTAACAAATTATTTAATCCTTTTTATAAATCCATAGTATGTGTTCCATGTAAGATATGCTCCATCTCTTTATCATTGTCGCTTTTTGCAAGCGCATTTGCAACAATATCTTGATAATACTCGCAAAACACACTACGATTATGTGAAACAAGTATTACAAATCGGGCAGCGATAACCACTAATTCCTCTTGTAGCGAGGAGAGGCCTAGTGGTACTTGTTGAGGCGCAGTAGATTGAGATTGAATAATTCTCTGTACAAACTGTCTAATTCGTAAACCTAAAACGATATATTTATAATCAAGCCAAAAATAATTTAACAAGTATTAAATCCATTGTGAAATTTATTTTTACACTTACTGACAAGATATCTGATCTTATGTTTTGTATCTACAAGATCATTTATTTGACCTTCTAATAATGTTTCTAATTCTGGTGACAACTCGGGAGCATGGACTTCCTGTAATGTCGTTTTTACATCTGTTTTTACTTGGAGTATAATATTTGGCATTGCAGCTTCTAAATCTCTGCAAAAAAAAGTAAAAATTATTTATAAAACTATTTATATTATTAATGAATTTCAATATTTAATATTAATTATTTCTGAATCATATACAATCATATCAAATACACAAAGAAATATATATATATATATATATATATATATATATATATATATGTATGTGTGTGTATGTATGTATGTATGTATGTATATATATATATATATATATATATATATATATATATATCTTTTCGATTAAATAATAAAAGATTAAAAAATGATTAACATATCTTATTATAACTTATCAATTATAAGTTATTTCACGTACTTATTCGAATGTACAGAATCCAACAATGCGTTTAAATGTTTCTTAATATTCTTTTTAAAGTTTGAGATCCCATAAATTGGTGCACCAATTGTATTATTCACCAATAAAATCACAGAACCAATGACACTTAATCTGCTAGTTATATCACGCAATTCCAAAAGTCTTCCTTGATCCAACATCAATGTCTAAAAAATAAAAATTATTGTGTGTATATATGTACACACGCACGCACGTACGCATATGTATTATGTGTATATACACCTCTGCTTTTAACAATATTTTTAATACAATATATTTAGTATTATAAAATTAATATTTAATTTGGATCATTGATTAATAAATGTTTAATGTTTTGTTATAATATACTACTTCATTTTTAGTTAATAGCATGCTGTTCATAAATGTGAAAATTTGTAAGTCAAAGTAGTTATAAATACAAGGATATCTGTATTTCAGATAGGTCTATACCTCAGCATCTGGATTGAAATCCCATTCTAGAAGATCAAGGTACGCTTCTGTCAATAAAGAATGAGTAATTTGTCGTACATTATTAATACCGCTCGATGAACTTGTGACTTTTTCTGGATCGAAGTGTCTCAGTAACCATTTTTCTGTGTATTGCAAGCCGTTTGAATTAATTTTTAAAAATTCAGCAAACTTTTTTTTCTCGTATTCAATACTTGCTGCAACGATACTTGGTCTCATCATTGTAATAGTATAGTTTGCTAGGTCCAATCTCATTAACTGCAACAATTCCATGACACCTTTGAATGTCTCAATAACGTCTATTTGCTGCGACAGCTCTTTGATTTTGTCGTCTCTTATTGGCGCACATATTTTACTCATAATAGTTATAATATATTGCGCGTAATGGTGAAAATCTAATACGCCTTTCTCTGCTTGCTGCTTGATTAACTCCAAATCGAGCACTTCTCTAATATTTTCTTTAATTCTCACGTTGTGTGGTGGTACAAGTTCATCTAGAGACTGAAATAAACAAAGAATATGTTGTTACATCTCGTTTGATGCTTTTGAACATTGTCATGAAACAAAAGAGAATTATTACTTCTTTAATTTCTTTCATTAAAATCAATGCTTGTGAATAATCTGGCGGATCTTTGGCCAACTGCTCTGCTAACAGATTCCAGAAAGCTTTGTGCATTATTTCTTTTACTCGCCTATGAAAACTACCATCTTTCGGCTCCAATTTTTGCAGTTGAAAATTCTTATCTACCGCGATTTCGTGCGCTAAGGCCATATTTTTCATTCCATTGGCAGCTTTTATAATTTCATCAAAAGATACGAATTTCGGTGGCGATGCCGCTGTTAATCCAGCTGTCATAAAATTTGACATTGTAGATTCTCTACATTGACATAAAAGACATACAAAAGATAAATACAAAACTATAATGTATATAATGTAACATAATGTTCATATTAAACATTAATTAATTATAATGACTTAACGATAAAGTATTTGTTATATATTTGCTCTAGATTCTGACTACATACCTATTTTGAACTTCATTTTCTGTATTTGTATGTACATTAGTATCATAGTTCATTGATGTACCAGCGTCGTTTGTATTCTGCTTTTGTTCATCCTCATTCTCCATTTTTTTGTTGCTAAACATAATAAAATAAATTTAATAATAACGAAATAATAGTTATAGAAATATTATTTATAAAATGAAAAACAAAATCAATATGCTATTACATTTGTTACATAAAATTTTTCTGGCGTGTTGAATGGCTGCTGGAAAAATCTTGAATTTCTAAAAATCTTTTAATAGTCAATCCTGCAGCTAATCAATGTATATGAAAAATTTGTCATATGACAAATGCAATAGCACCCTAAGAAATTTAAGTTTGAAATAGTTATGAACAATTAAGATTTAATATTGTCATAAAAATTTATCTCAATGCAATATAGTCTGTTACCTATTACATTTAGCTCAATGCCTCAATTGACATACATGTAGTTAAATAATTTATAAGATAAATAATACTTATAAAATATCATTGTTACTACTGATTTATTATTAATCACACAGTGATTTTTATAAGTGTTATTTATAAAATAAAAGACAAGTAAGAAGGCTAACAAGACAATTTAAGTTTCTAATAATCATTAAAATGTAATATACAGGGATGGATAAAATAATGAACACCTAAGAAATTCACTACATTTTTTATTAATAAGAGTTTAATTCATCATTTGTTTTTAATTTCCATTTTATCTTTATTTGAAATAAGATTATATAATACTAGAATAGCTTCCAAGAATATTGTTCTTCTGTTTTTTTTTTTGTAGCAGAACATCTTTTAATTAAATATATTTAATTATATTGATTATTTAAGTGATTATAAGTAATGTTGAAGAAAAAAAACTTGGTTCTCATGTTATTTTTCTTTTTAAATTGTTTTTTGTTTTTCAAAACTTCAAAGTTTTTCCTGTCAACATGATTGTTTAACTTAAATATCATTGAGTTATTGTGAGCAGTTTTGAAGGACAAAGTAAAAAATAAGATTTTCTCCTTCAATATCTCTTAAAAGGTAATCTGTTAGAAGAATATATAATATTACATTGGTGATATTATTTTTAAGTACTATAAAACTTTATTCAAAACAAGGATAAAATCTGTTTTAAAGCAAATGATGACTCAATCTTTTATTCATAAATAAGTAGATGTAATTAATAATGACTTTTGATTAGTAACTAAACAATAGAAACAACAATACCTTTTAAGAACAATATTTATAAGAAAAAAAAAATAAAAACCAGCAAAACAATTCAGTTTGAAATAATCATTAAAATGTAATATAATTTGTTGATTGTTATGTTTAGTTAAATGCTAATGATGGATATATTAGATATGTAAAATTGTTTTGTGATTAATAATTACAACAGCAATATTTTAAAATTACATTAATTTAATTCTTATAAATATAAGAATAAAAAACAAAAATAATTCAACTCAAGTTTGAAATGATTGTTAAGACATGGAAATATAATATGTTTTTTGTTATGTTTAGCTAAATGTCACAAAAGATAATATTAATCTTTAATTTTTTTTAATGATTAGCAATACTGTTACACACTCAAACAAATCATTATCAAACAAAAACTATTATCAAACTGACCGAGATAATATAGCAGGGATAAAATTTAATAATGTTGTAGGTCTCAACTTGTGACTAAATAAAATATAGCAAAGAGTCATACCCCATATTACTCCAGCACTGACTAAAACTTTGTTCCTGACAAAATATTATCAAATCACATATGTTCTTCATAATTATTTCTTGGAGATTGAAAAATATAATAGTATAAAAATAAATCAATTACTAATATTTATAATGAAATATTAGATGTTACAATGTTACAGCAAGACTTCTTTATAAAAAGAAAAGCTTGAAATTTGCAAGATTCTAAGATAGAGAGGAAAAATAACAGTCATGAGTTTGCTATGTAAACAAAGCTTCCAAGCGACATACCTGTCTGGCATAGTACTGAGTGCAATGCGTATATATAGATATTATTTAAAAGACTGGCATAATCCACACATAAGTTTGGATAGATCTGCTGATCCGCAACTTTAAAACGCGCTTCAAAACGAGAAGTAGGTCAGCTTGTAACTATAAAAAGAACATCCATGAAGGAATGTGCGAACTGTATCTCTTTACGGCGTATCCTTACTGAGTAGGAATTACGGCAGGAGTCATGCAGGTTAATCGCACACGGTGTAGACGACAGTCACCGTAAAAGTCCTGTCCTTCCTGTGCGTAGCCTTCAGGCCCGCTGGTACATTGGATCTGTTTGCGAACACGCGTGCTCGCTGATCAGCATCCCGTGATAATCCGCGAACAAATTTGGAAACAGCTGTGAGACCACGCACCTATAACATCTTGGACTTGTCAAATTTGGCCGAAAATGTATTGCGCAGCGCCGCGTTTGAACGTCACGCAAGTGCACGTTGAAATGCACGAGTCGAGAAATGACTTATTGAATCAATGTCGAATCGACATCAATTCCATCATCATTTATCACTGGGTAGGCCGCCAGTATTCATGTCAATTCTTTTATGTTTGAGAACTTAAGTTATCATCTTAAGATGCCATCCACCAATCAGAGAGCTGTATTAGTACCTTAAGACTACAAATTCTTAAGGCTGCGTTTACTTTCGCGCTCACAGTGCTTGTAAACATTATTTGTCCTTGTTTAATATTTATAAACAAGAATAAAACGATGCTTACAGCGCGTGAGCTTCTAAAGTAAAAGCACTTAAAACTCTAAGGTCGGTATTCATAGTTGATTTTTATTTCAAGATTGTCTTAAGTAACGTCTCAAGATGCTAATACGGCTCTCTGATTGGTTGATGGCATCTTAAGATGATCTTAAATATAAGAATCGACTATGAATACCGATCTAAATAATAAAGAAGCACAAACTGGCATGCTGATTGGTTAACAGTGGCCACCAATCAAAATCAAGAATAAAGGGCCAACAGCTGACTCTTTTCGACTGCACTCCAAAATTATTATACAACTAAAAAAACTACAGCATATATAGTCTAAACTATAACTTTTTAATTACTATAATACGATATTAGTATGCAGTCCTGTGCAAAATAACATATACAGTGTGTTCCAAGTTCGACAACGATCAAATATATCGATCAAAATAGGAATTCTCTTGAAAAATGTTTTATACAAACGTTGTAGGCATGGAGTTAGGAGAATAGAAGGCTAAACTCAGCACTTCAATTACGTTCTCGTTTCGTGTTCCTTATTGGGAAGATGGTCGCTGAAAAGAGTAACTTCTTACGGATGAGCGCCATTTGTAATAGTTACACTAACTTGACTTTTCATGTATTTTCATAGAGTTCAGTGTTTCTACCCCAATATTGAAATATTTATTTGTAAACCAAAAAATCAAGCAGAAAATGAAATTAATAAACAAACGAATAAAAATTATAAAAAACAAAAAATGTAATTTCTAAATGTTTTATGTTTTTTAAGTTTATGTTGTTACATAAGTTTGTGTTAATTTATGCATCTGTTAATGTATATGATGGTGATAAATAAAAAGGAAATGAACATAGAAACGGATATTTAATGAACTACTAAGTTTATATTTTCTTATAATGAAAATGTACAATCATTTAAAAAAGGTTGAATAGATATATCAAATAAACTTTTATCGTACAACATTAAGTAATTATAAAGACTTCAAGTTACTTCAATACAAATTGAAATATAAATCTCAGACCTTATATTAAACTATTTGATATCAGAGTAAATAAACAAATAGTTTTCAAAAATCGAAATTGATTATCATGGTTTTCTTTAATGACTCGGTCGATTCCATTTCAAATTGTCAAATTTAATTATCGATGTAAAATCCTTAATTTCCTTGGATGCACAATTATTTCATCCTTAAAATATATAATATATACAATTACAAGGAGTATAAATATATATACCATAAATATATATACAGTTAAAAAGAGTATAAATTAAATAGTATCTAATGTTTTCAAAATTTCATTTAAATTATTAATACTCGATACTTTAATATATCTTGAAAAGGGCATAATCTCATCATCGATATAAATATTAATATGTAAATTTGGAAAGACAACAATTCTTTTTCTTATGCTAAAATCACTTTCAACTTTCGTAAAACCAAAGAATTTGTCGTTTCCAGTCAAAAATCCCCAATCCGAAGAAGGCAGCTCTACTAAATTCAAGTTCTGTTGCAAATATTTAAATTTAATTTCATCTGATGCATGATATATTTCCGTAAAATTCTTTCCATTATGTCCCTAAAATGTAAGTTTTCGTATTAATTACTAATCAAATATACTATTTCATAATTATTATGTAATTTTTCATAATATAACCTCTCTGTCGCTTGTTTGACGCAACTTCTATTTTCCATTTCCGATTATTGGACTCATTGTCAGCTTGTAACACGATGTACACCCAAGGACTTTGATTCTGTCCATGGGGAAATTTTCCAAACTGAGAAATCACTATCTTTCTACATACTTACAGTTCATGATTAACGTAACGACCAATAAGCTCTAGTAATTTCATTAATCATAAACTGCGAGTATGTAGAAAGTGGTGACTTCTCAGTTTGGAAAATTTCCCCATGGACAGAATCAAAGTCCTTGGGTGTACACAATTTACGATTAGTTCTTAATTAATATTACTTTGTTGTTAAAAATGTTGCAATAAAAATGATATTTTTCAACATTTTCTTTCAAAATCGGAGTAACAACTGGCATCTCGTATATGATCTCGTGTATGCGATGTATGCGTGATCGTGAATTCATCACATTTTGCATGTGTGAGAGGCTTTTAAAGATGGCGACCATCGGTAAAAAGTTATTCCGTTTAGCGTACAGTCGTGTTCATTATAGTTGCGACACTTTTTTTTCGATGGTTTTTGGAATGTAGCCTTGCTCATCGAGCGGCGAACGTAATTGGTTGGATCCACAAGTAAGAACCAATCATGTTCTCAGCTCGTGTTATAGTTGCGTATTCAGAAACGCATCTAAGAAAAAGTGTCGCAACTATAATGAACACGACTGTACTTCCTCCCAAGGTACACCCAAGGACTTTGATTCTGTTCATGGGGAAATTTTCCAAACTAAGAAGTCACCACTTTCTACATACTCGCAGTTTATGATTAATGAAACAACTAGAGCTTATTGGTTGTTACGGTAATCATAAACTGTAAGTATGTAGAAAGATAGCGACTTTTCAGTTTGAAAAATTTCCCCATGGACAGAATCAAAGTCCTTGGGTGTACAATAAATCAGGAACACTTTTGCTTCGCGCGCGCTATCGAGTTCGATCTCCTTTTCTCCTACTCCATGGTTTAGCTGTGTCAGCCATCAATAGTATCAACACATCGGGAGTCGCTGGTTGGCCGTGTACCAGTAAGCGTGTTTGTAATAGAGTGAAAAAGCGCGGTTAGGATTGCTGACGCAATCCTCCTTACTTTTTGTGCAATCATATCCTGTATTCCTATTTAAGCCTTTTGTTTCCCATACAACTTTCTGCAATGGCCAAATCGTCCCTGCCCTAAATTCAGTGGGGACGGGTGCCAATTTAAAAAAAAAAGAAGAAGAAGAAGTGTCAACACATCGGGCAAATAAATTATTTTTTCAAGTGTGGTACTGGTACATTTTAGTCATGTTCAGTCATGTTTTGTTGCCTTAACATACAAAATTAAAATTATAGTTTGAACCGTTTGTTTCTTTACATGCATCTTTAAATTAGCACAATGGACTTATATTTTTATTAAAAATGTCTTTGTTTTCGAAAATAACGTACCGGACCCAGAATTCTTAGATGGTAATCAATATTCATTATTTTTATTTAAAGAATTGTATAAGCCTGTAATGTTACGTCTCTCCGCCATGCCACCACTCCGGTCCAAACGCCGAACGCAACACGTAAGATCGAGCACGTGCACGCGCTCAGCTAAGCTTGCCGTGATCACGCGCTACCATGCCTGCCGCGCGCCGCGTTCGGCAAACGCTCCTACTCCGGCCGGCCCTACCGCGTGCGCTGATTGGTACTTGCGACCGCACGGACCGCTATATAAGCCGACAGCGGGCAGCCGAAATCAGATCGCTCCAAGCCACCGATCTCAAATCTACTCCGCTCCTGCGCCGGGTATTCTTGACGCTCCTTAGCTTGGGCATTCTCAAGCACTTTCTCGGGAACGGGCATTCTCGTTCTAACTTCCTCGCGACGGGCATACTTCTAATGGCTCTGGCAGACCAGCGCGATTTGCGACGCGCGATTATCCAATAGGCGTTTACAATTTTTTGAAAAGACGTACGCCTATTGGATAATCGCGCGTCGCGTGTCGCAAATCGCGCTGGTCTGCCAGAGCCATAACGGCTGGGAATACTCGGCCGATCCCATCCTCCGTCCGCGACGGGAATACTCGTCGTCTCCGCGGCTGGGTATTCTTGGCCAATCGGAACCGTCCGTCCCGCAATTCTCGGGGATTCTCGAGACCAGCACCGTCGTCCGGAATGCTCAACGCCGTCCTCCGGCTCATTCCGCAAACCTGTTCCCTATGGGGTGACAACACTCCGCAGGGAGAGACCGCTTAGGTCTCTACCGTCGTTCGCTCTCGCGTATCGTGGAACTGTCCGCTGCACCGCGCACTACCGATTCCGCGATCGCGACTGTTCGTCGCGCGGGCCAATCACGGCCGTTTAACCGTAAGTTAAGTTAGCCGCTTCACGGCAACTCCGATCATTGCTTCCGAGCGCCTGGTGCATAATGCCTGTCCGTCTGTTGCTATAACTATCCGAGTCCGTTCTTTAATATTAAGTGACACCGCGAATTATATTTTCTTGTCCGCGGAACCGATGATTGTTTAACCAAGCAACCCCGATTGCTATCTCCGAGCGCATAGCGCATAACACGTGTCCGTCTGTTTCCAGAGTTTCTAAAATCCGTTTCTTCTAAGTGTTTAGATATTAAGTACGCCGCGAATACATTGTGACCGTTCGCTTAGTTTCACGCGGGCCGACGACCGCGCAATTAAGCACTCCAGTGCCGTAATTCTATTCGTGGAGTTCAGTATTATCCGATAACGATATCGGGACCTTATGATTCTTTTGTACTAAACCATAGCAAAATATATTTAAACTATTTCGTTTCCACTACCAAACCACGGCGTTATCATTTGACACGAACCCGGACATCCGGCGAGCACATCCGAGCAACCGATCCTGAACCTAAATCCCGTAACCGACACCGAGAAATTACCAGCGTTACAAGCCTAAGAAACAATGCATTCGTTGATGATTCATTATTTATACGTATTTCATCGGATTAAATTGCAAGTTTATTCTTTTGTCGGCATTGTAAAGAAGTTATTCCTACGTTGGATAATGTAAAATTCCTTCTTTAACGGGTCTAGATTTTCTACGGATAGATTTCTGATTTAATTCGAATCTGTGTTTTTTACTAAGTCAGTCTTTTACGCACTCTAGTGACCGTGTTTGGTAACTTATCTGTTCCAATTAGACTACACAAATGTGTTACACTGTGTCTTTCTGTGTGACACTGTGTCACTGTGGCACTCTTGTTGGAAAGCACCCCATATTATCCTTCCACCATGGTAGGGAGGCATGGTGTAAGAACCATGATCACTGGTAGGGAGTCCGTTTGGGGCGTCGAACGCGTGTGGACGTGTTCGTCCGTTACCGAAAGTATTTTTGAATCCGCCGATTGCATCACAATCGGCAATTGTGTTTTGGTTGCAAATTTGATTTTGCTTGCACATTTGGACTTTGTTTTTCATTTCTTTTTTTCTGGAACTCCTTTTTATTCGAGGAATGGCCGTAACGTTCCTGACTTTCTGAAACAGGAACGGGTGCCAAATTGTCAAAGAAGAAGTGTTAGTAGTGTTTTGACAGCTATCCGTTCTAACCTCAATTTTGATCGTTTAAATTTCTGAAATATTACAAAAAAATATTTAGTAATAAAGTTAGGTGTTCATTAGGAATTAAAGAAAATTACTCACAATTTAATCGAAAAAAAATGGATTGAAGCATTTGATACGTCAGATAAATAGCATAAAAAAAAATAAATAAATAAAACTGCTAATAAATTATTTGTTAATAAGAAAATATACTTTGTGAGCTGTTTTTATTTGCAGTTAATAATAAATGAGCGAAAAGAGTCAACAACAGAGCGATTGTGACAACAAGCATTTTATTGGATGCAAGAATGGATATTACATGGTTGGATATTGTGTGCATATAATAACAATCATTTGATATCTGAGATATGCATAATGTCTTGACAAAGATATCTATGAGCTAACAAGATCAGCTAACGATGTATTTGTTTAGTTTTAGAAAACCTGATAATAAAAAAGAAGTTGAAAATAAAGTTTATATGTTTCCCAGGACCCAAGAGAGCGTGTTCTCTTGCTGGAAGGGCGGTAGAGCCCAGAGCGTTTATCTTAGTGCTTGCACGCCATTACCATTATATTTTATACGATGAGCAGCTGGACAAAGAGGATGCATCGATGCACTACAACGTTAGAAAATGTTGCAATCAACTATGGACATCCCTCCTCAGAGCCTCCGCACCTGAGGCGCCCAAAATAATTAGTATACCCTTTGAGAATAACCACATCGTTCATTCTTGAGTCAGGTTTAAATTAATATATTATTCTTTAATACATACATATTTTAAAATTTCCTTTACTCTTGTTTAGACATACATATTGATTGTATTAAAGAATAAAATATTAATTTAAACCTGACTGAGGAACAAGCAATGTGAGGAACAAACAATGTTATCTGACGTATCAAATGCTTTTATCCACTTTCTTTCGATTAAATTGTGAGTAATCTTCTTTAGTTCCTAATGAACACCTGACTTTATTACTAAATATTTCTTTGAAATATTTTAAAAATTTGGACGATTAAAATTGGGTCCCTAAAATGGGTGACCCAGGCATTAATGGCATGGTCTGTACATTAAATTTTTATAAATTACGTCCTAAATAATATTCATTTCATTACTTTAAGTCTAGAATCTGTCAAACAACATTCTGACGAATGTAATCGTTCAAGTTTCAATAGAAAATATTAATTATAAACAAAATTATTCAATAAAATAAAAATGGGTGCCATATTATTCTCTTCTCCTCTACTCTTAAATTAGGGAACTATCGATACTTTAACATTATAATATCTTTTATTGTATTTTCTTGTAGTTGATTTCGAGAACTTTTCAAAACACTATAAATAAGTTTACTTTCGTTAAGTACTTTCCGAGTTATGACGCTTGAATATACAGTACACTGTAGCTTTCAAGTCTCACAACTCGAAAAGTGCACAAAAGAAATAGGATTTTCGTGTAAGATTTTGGAAAGCTCTTGATACCAGCTATTAGATTCTGGAATCGAAAATAGGGTGTTCCATTTAAAAAAGTTAACGTGATTTCGATCTGACCTTGGCGACGCCATCCAAGGTCAAACTGATAAGATCAAATAGATCTTTTGAAACCCTACAACTTTTGTCTAACACATTTTTCAAGAAAATTCATATTTTACGATATATTTGACCGTTAATGAACTTTTGGGACATACTGTATATCACATATGTGATCAATATGATCATATGATTCGATAATAATTGGAGTTCCGTCTGTTCCGTTTACAAGTGAATAGCTGCGAGCCCAAAATGGCGCTCGTGAGAGTCATGAGGGAGGGGGTAAATGTTTGCGCTTTTTTGATTATTTAGGATACTACTTAAGATATACTTAAGTCGCTCTTGACATAAATTTGATTGTAAATACCGGCCTAAAAACCTTCAGTTAAACCCTGAACTCAGCCTAGGCTTCAGAGGATCTACTGTCCGTATCTATCTTCATGGAAAATTTTTATGAAAGGACCTAGCCGAATAAGTATGGTGAAACGACCCCCACGGCTTTTCAAGTTGGTCTTTTTTCAAAAATTTTTAAAAATCCACTTAAAAGAAATTATCTTTGCAACAAAAAAACTGAAGAACTTTACAATATGACGTTTCAAAGCTAAAAAGTTATACTTTCAAAAAAAAATTATGTTACTGTCATTTCTATAAAAAAATATACTTGGGTAACAAGTGAGGTATTTTTGATTAACTCAAGGTGTCCAAAAATGAAAATTGATGTTTGATAATATATTTTGGATCCTACGCAGAACTCTTCTTTTTCACAGCACTATAGTATTTTAACTTTAGAATATTTTAACTTTAGACAGAGTAACATACGCGTACGGATCTGTTTGAACATGTTTTGTCCAGTCTTTTTACATAAGATTACTTACAAAAAAGTTTCACTGATACATTATATGGATCCCATTGACCCTAACAAAACTTTGCTGCCGTGCCGTCCAAATTCTAGTTGAACAAAATAGTTGATCAATCATATCAATCAAAAGAAATTTCAAACTTTTTTTACGTTCTGGTCCAAACCTATCTCATTCCGTCTTCACGTATACAGCAAGCGTTTGAAACTTCATATGGGATCTCTCAGACCCTTTCTTTTTTTTTTTGTTTACGGAGAGGAAATGCGTTACCGCATACCCCAGGCCCCGGGGGAGGCCTGGTGGTTATGTGGGGCTCTCCCCTGCCGGCGGCGTGCCGGCGAGGGCCTGCCCACTAAAATCTCTCCGGGTGTTCTGCTCAGGTCCATGACTGGGGGGCTCCGGGAACGCGTGCAGCATGCTTCCGGAGCGGGATCTCTCAGACCCTGCACTTATGTGCAAACTTTAAGGGTTAAGTTCAGATTTTCGTCTCGCAGTCGCATTCACTTTGCGTTGCCCTCAATGCCCATATATAATAGTTAACAAACTGCGAGTGGCAAAAATCAGAACTTAAACTTTGAATATAGCAATTTTTTTTTTAAATTACGCATAAAACTTTAGAAAAAAAAGTAGTTTACAAAAAAATAAAAAACAAAATACATATAATTTAAAAAAATAAAAAAAAATAAAAACAAAAAAAAATTTTAATGGGATCTTGTTTGACACGTATTCAGCGTGATCCCGGATAGTGCAGAGAGCAAACGCAATCAAGAAAGCCACAAGAAAGGAGGAGCGGAGAAGGGAGACGACTTTTGGAACTCTTGTCCAGAGCGCGATAATTTCTCACGCCGGTCCTGACGACTATCCCTATTATTTTAGTTATTATTGCATCGCCGGCAACTTATATATGTGGAGAACTCCATACTCGGATTAATCCGAGTGTGGAATTTCCACACTTGAAAGGCTCTAGCCGAATAAGGAGAGTTGAATCCCTCCTCAATGGATTTGTTTGAAATTTGACCCATCCTTTTGTCATTAAAGAAAACTAAGGGATCGATTCTGTAACCTTAACAATGTTGTTATGGTATCATTGCGCAGCTATTATGTGATACAAAAAATCTACGCAACGATACCATAACGACATCGTTAAGGTTACAGAATCGACTTCTAAGTTTCCCCAAGTTTTCAGGCCTCAGGCTTTTTCCTATTATTCATAACTTTAAACAAATGTTTTTTGGTAAATAATTTTTTCTCTGCGTGTTTTTAATGAATTGATGTGAAATTTTAACTGGTAATAAATATTATTCAGATTCATAACTACGAATTTTTGTCTTCTATTTTGACAAAAAATTCAAATTTAACAAGCCGAAAAAATATTTCAACTTGTAATATCTTGTCTCTGATAAGACTTGCTACCTCTATATTTTAATGATAGCTGCATTTTCGTACAAACTATCTCCTTGATTTTTTTCAAAATTTTTTTTCATGCAAACACTTTTAAATACCTCAAAAACCGCTTTTTCACTTTTTTAGCCTAATTTTCATGGTTATTTTTGCTTGTAAAGACTATTTCGTGGCTCTGTCCGATAACTTTTCTATTCTTCTCGGGAACAGTTTATCATCAAGCATCATTAACCAATAACTTAAAAAATATCACGTTTTTACTTGTTTTTGTTATTTTCGTATATTTTAAGCTTGATTTTTTAATCTATGTCCACATCGATTCGTTTATGCAACTAGATAATTTTTGCTATTATTCATCATAATCGAAAATGCTACCAAAACTTTTTTAACTCAAGAAAAACATATTTCAATCGGTTTCTACGATGCCATTCTAGTAAATACAAAGTTATGTTGTATTAATGTTACCCTAGTAGCAATTTTCTGCAAGACTGCTGTAAATCTTGCAGCAGATTCTTGAAAGATTCTGCCAACAGGACGTTATGATCTGCTTCCTCATTCTGTTCAATTCTTTTGAAAGATTCTGCAGTCAGATTCTTGCAAGAAACTTGCAAGAAACTTGCACATATCTCTGTTGGCAGATTCTTGCAAGAAACTTGAATGTATCTGCTGTAAATCTAGCAACAGTCTTTCAAGATATTTGCTACATACCCTAGTAGCAATTTTCTGCAAGACTGCTGTAAATCTTGCAGTAAATTCTTAAAGATTCTGCCAGTCAAATTCTTGCAAGAAATTTGTATATATATCTGCTGCATGATTTGTAAAATTCTTTCACCAGAATATTTTAGTATAGTCTTAAAATGGATTAAAAACGGATTAAATTTGAATTAAACATCTCATTTATGTACAAGATTAAATAACAATACACATTGTTATTTACATGTAAAAATATAAAATTTTATGTGAAACAGCGTTCCACATACACGTCATGTTTAAAAAAAATAAGAGCGAGTATTCGTCTCGAGGTTACAACACAGAGCTCATAAAAATCTCACTGGAGTATGAGCTGAGAAGTCGGCCGCGGTGGCGCCTAGATATAACGCCTGTGGTCGCACTCGACTCACGAAAAGATCTTCCGCGGCGTGGCCACCTAGCGGTGGCAGCAGATCTTTCTGCTGCTGATTAAGCAGAATCTGTACAATATCTGCACAAGATCTGCGCGCTACTTCTGTTAAAAGAATCTTATGTCATTCTGCTGAAGAATTTTGCTAGACTGCTTACAGACTGCAGTTGCGGGAAGAATCTGCTTCAAGATAGCTCAATATCTGTACCAAGTTTCTGCAAGCAGTTCATATACAAGTACAGTGCTCGAATATAGCAGTCTGCTAGCAATCTGCCAGCATGGCTCTTTTGGGAATAATCTTCTGCACATCTCACTCAATTCTACTGCAATTAACTGCACGCAGATTTTGTCCTGCAGAAAATGTCAGAAAATGCTACTAGGGTAGTTATAATTTTCCATTTAGCAATGTTACATAACACACTCGATATATTACATTTACATTGTTGAGTGAGAAAATATATTAACATTTACATAACGGTAACTTTGTATTTGCTGGGAATGTTTTCAGTGCATAAAATCCTTTTCCTCTCAATGGATAACATCTAGTTTGGGAAATACTAAACATTTACAGTTCAAATCAAGTCCAGCTCTTAAAACAAATTATTTATTTGCTGTCTGCAATCTTATTATAAAATAATTTTTTAACAATTTTAAAAATTATTCGACCTGTAATACAAAGTCAGTATTACGTAAAAAGAGAATATGTCATATGAAGAAGGATTTGATTCATTTTCAAATATACAAACAAGAAACGGGTTTAAGAATGGTACTAGGTGTTATATGCAAGGGTCAATAAACTAAAACATTACTAATTGAATATAATAAATGTTTCTACTTGTAATTATTGTCCTTTCTTGTTGTAGAAACAAATTTCAAGATCTGTAATAAAATTCTGTAATGTTGGTCTCATAGAACGTTGTAAGAAAACGTTTGGTTTCGGAGTTGACAAAGAAAATTTTCGGAATTTTGGTTGAAAGGCTTAAATTACACAGTTACAAATTCAGCATATTTAAAAATTAACAAATAAATAAATAAGACAACAATAAGTTAATATAAATACAAGTTATGTTTGTCAAAATATAAAATTAAAATATTAGCAAATAAAAACTTAATAAAATAAATAAATTAGAACTAAATAAAATAAATGCTGAACAAATCAAAATATTATAAAATGTAAATTAGAGTCAATTTGAAATTAAAGTAACAAGAAAAATAATTATTGTACCTATGAGTTCTGAAAATATATTTTCAGGATTTATATTAGCATCTTTAAATGCTCCAAGATGAATTTTAAAAATATGTTAAATTTGTAACTGTGCAGTTTGAGCCTTTCAACCAAAATTGATGTTCCAAAACCTTTATCTTCTTACAATGTTCTATGAGACCATTACATAAAAAATACGATCCGATACACATTTTGTAATAATCTGGTAACTTTTGGATAATTATCGAGACAAACATTAAATAACTATTTCTGCATCACTGGTAATTAGTTACACAGTATGTATTTTGATATGTCATAAATACGACAAGACGAACATTATTGAATTTTACAGATCTTGAAATTTGTTTCTACAACAAAGAAAAATGATAATTACAAGTCGAAACATTTATTATTATTCAATTAGTAATGTTTTAGTTTATTGACCCTTGCATATAACACCAAGTACTGCTCTTAAACTCATTCCTTGTTTGTATATTTAAAAAAACTAGATATTTCCCAAACTAGATTATTATACATTGAAAGGAAAAAAATTTTATGCACTGAAAGCATTTCCAGCAAATATAAAGTCATCGTTATGTAAATGTTAGTATAATTTCTCAACAATGTAAATGTAATATATCGAGTGTGTTATGCAACATTGTTGAATGGGAAATTACAACATTAATACGACGGTAACTTTGTGTTTGCTAGAATGGTATCGTGAAAACCGATTAAAGTACGTTGTTCTTAAGATTAAAAAAGTTTTGATAGCATTTTCGATTATAATGAGTAATAGCAAAAATTATCTAGTTGCATAAGCAAATCGATGTAGTCATAGATTAAAAAATCACGCTTAAAATATACGAAAATGAAGTAGAAATGTGAATTTGTTTAATTTATTAGTTAATGATGCTTAATAATGGGCTCTGTTCCCGTGGAGAATCAAAAAGTTATCGGACAGAGCCACAAAATATATAGTCTTTACAAGCAAAAATCAAGAAAATTTGCAGAAAAAGATAAAAAAAGCGGTTTTTGGGTATTTAAGGATGTTCTCACGGAAAAAAATTCTGAAAAAAATCAAGGAAGTAGTTTGCACGAAAATGTAACTATAATTAAAATATAGAGGTGTCAAGTCTTATGAGAGACAAAATAGTACAATTTAAAATATTTTTTTGGCTTGTAAAATTAAAATTTCCTGTCAAAATGGAAAACAAAAATTAGTAGTTATGGATCTGAATAATATTTACCACCAATTAAAATTTTAAATCACTTTATTAAAAACTTGCAGAGAAAAAAATTATTTACCAAAAAATATTTTTTTGAAGGTTGGATGATAGGAAGAAGCTTGGAACTTGAAAATTTGGGAAACTTAGTTTTCTTTAATGACAAAAAGATGGGTCAAATTTCAGACAAAACCACTGAAGGGAAATTTCGACTTTGTTTATTCGGCTAATAAAGCCTTTATTAATTTTTCTAGCTTCTTCCCCCCCCTCCCCTCCAACAGATAGCAGAACTCCACACTTGAAATTCTACTAAGTTGCCGGCTACAGTTATTATGTAATGAATTCTAACAATTACTTATAAAATTATTCGTTTAGTAGCACTATTTTTTAATGACGTTAATATGCCAATACATAATAGCTGACAATTGTTAAAAAACATTTTTACTTTTGGGCTTTAAAACTTTTTCAAAATACATTTTATTTAATTACACATACATATACTTCATCCTCATTGTTTTTAAACTTAAGCACACGAATGTATGTACACTCAAATGTTATATACACTCAAATGTTGTTTTTATTATTTAACTTTTTATTTGGCTGTACACATTTTGTGTCATGCAAAATTTAAACAATAATATGGCATTTTGTTAATGTTTTTTAAAAATTTTTATATCAAAATATTTCTTTGATAAATCGATTATTACTCTAGAGAATGGTGTTCGGAAACGTAGAGATATTATTTTATGCTTGTTTTTTAATGTTAAATAGTGATAATTAAATGAAATTTCTAATATCTCTAAAAGCATGACATTTCTAATTTAAAAGATTCTAAACGATGGAAAATTAAAGATAATTTAGTAATAAATAACTATTATTATTAAATAATAATAATTATTAATGATTATTATTAATTAAATATAATTTTGTAATAAAATATTGTGTTTTTTTAACTAAACCAATTTTTAAAAACTATTTTTGACTTAAGTCACCTCTTTTTCTTCCATCAATTATGCAGTGCGTTACATTTTTATAAATTATGTTCTAAATAATAAATATTTAATTGCTTTCAGTAAGTCATCTCTTATGGTAAATAGTTGTTCCAACTATTAATAATCATCCTATATATAATTACTCAAGTATAAAAATATTAGAGAAGAAAGGATATTATGGCTATTGTCGGCAACATGGCTACGCTTTTATTTATTTTTGTAATTAAGGTGACGTATTCTAACAATTGCTTATGGAATTATTTGTTTAGTAGTCCATCGTTTTTTTAATCATGCTAATATGCCAATACATAATAACTAACAATTGTTACAAGATATTTTTACTTTTGAGCACTTCTGAACTTTTTCAAGGTACATTTTTAACCTTTAATTACAAATACTTTAATTACAAATAATTATAAACAAAGTTATTCAATAAAATGAAAATGGGTGCCATATTATACCCTCTTCTCCTCTAAAAATAAGTAGTATACAAAAAATTAGACAGTGATAAATCACTTTCTTTTTGCTAAAAAATTTACTACTTTAGCTTACAATTAGTATGGCGGGTTTTTTAGCTCACAGAATGAATAAAGCACCTACTCGTTTATGTAAACAATTACTAAAAATAAATGTTTAGATTGTAACACATTAAGAAATATTTTTTACAACTTCACGCGTCAATTGTAAAATCGCAAAAGGTCTGCCATACTTGCGTTTTCTTCATCTTTACCATTTAAATGACAAATTAATGACGGTTTCAAGCAATAACAAATAAAAATCAAAAAAAGTGTCATCTCCCAGACTGTTGCATTTCAAGTTTTGATTCAGTGTATATAAACAGAATTTTTTTAACTACGCTGTATTTATAAATAACTTTATTTTATATTAAAATTAATTAAAAATTAACCTTTACTAGCAATTGTGGAGTCACTTGCGTCAGAGTAAAATTTCCCGCGTTATACACCGGTATATTATGCATGCAACTATAACCTGCCTAAAAAAACTTCATTGGTTAAGAATATGACGCCGTAATGGTGTTTTATAATGGTTGTTATTTCAATTAGATCGGTGTGAAAAATTCACAGTGTAGGACTGAACCTAGCTTGGCTGGTGAAGGTGCTAAAATTGGAAATATAATTTTTATATTTCTTAATATTTCATTTTATCAATATATTTGCACAATATTTGTAATTTTTAACTTTTTATTAATAAAGGTATTTGATTTTTATATTATTATAGAAATGTTATGTATGTATATGCATATGTATATAATTTAAAAAAATATATAAATATAAAGACATAATTTTTACTTTTCAACATTAAATTCGTATATTTATTAACCTCACAGAATCGAAGCTATATTTATTGAAAATCCCATATTATCCGCTAATTTTATATCATAAAAATAAACATTATTCATGTTGCAAATTTAATATTAATTATGAATCTAAACTAATGGAAATTTTTGTAAAATATCTTTTAATTTTAATTTCTTTGTTCGAATCGGTTTTCCATAATGATTTTTAAGAAAGTCATGATTTTTCAAAAAATTACCCTGTATTTGCCGTAACTTTGTTCACATATTTGCCAAAATTATAGTTTCACCAATTATTATTGCCATTTCACTTTTTAATCGTACACTAGAAGGAGTGAAATTAATAGCAAATTTGGTTGGACTGCATTAGTGCGCATACATTAAAGCCGCTATACTCTGATCTAACCTTCTTTAAAAATAAATACTAAATTTTACTAAATAGTATAATAAAATATCGATTGAGGATTTCACAATTTAAATATGTTTATATTTTATATTAAATTATACATATCTTTCCCATACAGCACAGAAAATTCCAGCAACATTGCAGCAATGTTGCAATGTTGCAGATTGCAATGCAATATTACGGAAACATTGCAGAAACATAAATTAACAATATGCCTGCAACATTGCATTGCATATGCCAGTAATATTCCAGAAACATTGCATCATAATTTTTTAATAAAGTAATGGCAATAAAAAGCCAAAACAAAATATTCGCGTATAATAATATATTAATTTAATTCATCCATAATTATTCATCCGCATTTAGCAAACTAAGATCGGGCGACATTACTAAATTTTCCGCTGAATCTCTACATTCCCTAACAGTACAACCGTCCATCGACTGTATATCGACTGTAAGTCGACTCATCCAAGTCAAGCTTTCAAAGTTGACTACAAGTCGACTTTGCATAGACATCTACAGATATCCTTCAAATGTTGACTCTAACATGTCTAGAAAAAGGAATGCGATCCCGTGGTGCTGTGTGCATCATAGTATTAAGAAACATAAATATTTATATCAATAGACGAAATAGGTACATATATGAAGAAACCTCACTCTACAGCCTCACTCTACCCAATAAACAAACAATATTTTTTAATTGTTTTTTTAATAAAAATTTTTCGTATTTAATTTAATTATTGTATTATATTGATATATATTTTTTAATTGCATCTTATTTAAACAAATAACAGAAAAGTTATTCCAGATGCTATTCTGCATTTGTAAAAAAAAACTATAATTTTATATTTATTTATATAAATATTGTGCTTTAATTATACATATTTCATTTTTTTGATAACGTATATTGACCTGATCTACAAGTTATATACATATATCAGCCTAAAGGTGTTCACAGGTCATCATGAGGGATCAGTTCGCAGCGATCACGGAGGTCAAGCAACGTTCACCGGACTCGCGACTTGGATGGGTGACCGCTTGAAAATTTCCGAAAAAATATTTCCAAATTTTTTTTTGCAAAAAAAGTTTGTTAAAATGTTACACAAATATTGTTTTGTTCATTGGAATTATGTGGTGTAATAATATTTATGTAAATATTTTGAAAAAATGGGATATTTCAATGCAATATTTCAAAAAGTGGACATCTTAATGTTGCTGCAATCTTCCAGCAATGTTGCAGCAATGTTTCGCAATCAAAATGCAATATTACAATGTTTCAATGAAATCATTCTGCAATGTTCCTGCAATCTCTCTGTGCTGTATGGGTTTACGTCAATTTGTGTATGATGGTTTTAATGTGCACCAGTGCGCACTAGTGCATCTAACCGAATTCGTTATAAATAAAGCTGAACTTCTTCGATGTCGGTACTGTAAATTATTTCTCAAACGAGAGTCGACGCGGTCGCGCGTGGGACGTAGGATAAAGGGAAGCGTTAACATTAGACTAGCGCTCTTTTGTCCAACGCATAAATCTATCTTTGTTCTTTGATTGTAACGCCATCTGCAAAAAGACCTATCAACTACTGTTTGTACACATTCACTGTTCTGCTTGCCATCATTTACGTGCGCTAAGCAAAATTTATACACGTATAGATGTTCAGTAACTAAACTTTTATGTTGCGCTTTTGATTGGAAAGGCACACAGTTAGTGTTGGTCATTAGAGTTTTCTGTATTGTGAGAAGTTCTCATTTCATACATACAAACTACAGAATGTCAGTAAATGATAAAAGTTAACCTCGACTGACAAATCCACGAGATCACAAAAGTAAATAAATTTTTCACTTTTTTATTTTCTCGTAAAATATTTCTTATCGCACTTTTTTTAATGCGTAGTTTCATTCTACAAAAGGATTTTGTGCCAATTTTCGAGCCAATTCAAAGATTTGAAAAAACTAATGCATCGGTAATTTCCGTGTTGATTAGAAAAATATATTTTCTAAATTATAAACAAACTTCGAGCTTAAGAGTCGTGCTAGATGTTATACGCTAAAGATCAATAACATTTATAATTAAATATAATAAACATTTCGACCTTTAATTAACGGTCTTCCTCAAATCTTTGTACACTGAGGAAGATCGTTAATTAAAAATCGAAACGTTTGTTTATTGTATTCAATTATGTTTTTATTTATTGACCTCTGGCGTATAACATTTAGTACGGCTCATAAGTCTAAAATTTGTTTATAATTTTGAATTGTATTCATACAAGCCTTATTTTTTCACTTAATAGATATATTTTATACTTATTTTCAAATTATTCCATAATAATATAATATATTGTACACACATTTATTACAAAACTTTTCCTTATTAAATTGTTTAGGTATTTCGATTCTCTTGTTTAATATTATAAATTTTATCTTTCTATGTTGGGTAATCGAAACATTTTAATTCATTTCAAAACATTTCAATTTGTCAAATAAATTTACAATAATGTATATACATATTTTTATCATAACATAAATAGTCAATTATGTTATATTACGTTCTAATAGTTTTAATCTATGAGGATAGATTGAAAAAATTCCAACCTAAACAAATATTTTTTTGCCAAATAAAATTTATTTCTCAATATAGTCTCTCTTCAATTCAATATTTCTGGTTCAATGTTTTTCTAGATCTTTTATTCTTTCAATATAGTAATTTTTATCTAAACCGGAAAGTTATTAACGGCACTTTTTTCCCAGATAGCCATTTTTTAAATAAATTAATGAAATGCTTTAAAACATTCATTTCTTTTCATTGTGTTTGAAACACTCAAGACACGATCGTGAAATGTCCAACCAATTTTTAATCAACAATAAGCAAATGCAGTATTCAACGGGCGCTCAGCTTTCTCATACCTGTTATTTTAAAAGGTTAGAAACCAACTGATTGCTAGAATCATGGTAGAAAAACAATCCTGGTGAAAGTTATGGTTTAAATAGGAATTTAATACAAATTTTTTCGAACTTGCTATTCTCAAGTCCAAGCATTAAGAACTGCACATCGCGTTATGTATTTTGCTTACGTCATTGCACAGACTCAGTACTCTTCGAGGTGTTTCGATTCGAAGACGCGTGAGAATTGAACCAACGCTTTGACTCAATAAGTTTATAACATCTGGTTTTCCGCTGCCGAAAACACGATACGTGACATTATCGTTATTATCGGAAAACGTGAATTTTTGACAGTAACATACGCTTTTGTAAAAAATGAATTGTGCAGTAAAAGGTTGTATCAACTCGTACAGAAAAACAGCTAAAATTAAAGATTTTAAAGGTAAAAATTATAGGTCTAAAGTTAAAGGTTATTTTTTACACACACGGAAAGACACAGTGCAGCACAAGTTAATCACTTTATTCTTGTTTATTAACGAATAAAACTGAAATGATTCACTGTTTTACGCTATGTCAATTGTATCGCATGTTAGGAAATGCCCGTTGTTAGAAGAGTTCAATTTGCCGCTTAATGTGAAATATGATGACGTAAGCAAGATACAGTTTCTCATTGGCTGGCCGTCATTGTGATGCACAAAAGCCCTTATTTTTCTACCATGGCTAGAATGACATTAAAGCTTAGCTCTTTGTATTTCTTTCAGATCTATAGAACAAGTATTGCTTTCCTGAAATCTCATTTTTTCTTGCTCAGGTCGGAAACTTTTCAATCTATCGTATGTATCTTGTTACAATACGCTTACAAAATTTTATGTCTCGTTATCTGAAAGATGTGCTTCCTTCATTGTAGGAAGTATGCGCATAATAATATCACATGCTCTAAATCGTTTTTTGTCATCACCCGGTAAAGCGAAGATAAAAGGGTTTTCTTCGTGAATATTTGCTTCTTTACGATATCGTAAAAGTAAATCAATACTATTTTTCATTTCACAATCCAAAAGAACAGGAACAAATCTTTCGAACTTTTTTCCTCTAATAGGTACTCTTGTATATTTCTCAATTGTCTGAAAAAACACATAATTGTTCACTTTATTATTACGTATATAAATGCTACTATATATATGTGTGTATACACAAATACGTGGGCGCACACACATAAATCCATTGCCAGTATTCATAGTCGATTCTTATATTTAAGATCGTCTTAAGCATTATCTTAAGATGTCATTAACCAATCAGAGAGCCGTATTAGCATCTTAAGCTATTACTTAAGCCGATCTTGAAATAAGAATCGATTATGAATATCGGCCCATATGTACATTCAGCGTCATCGATTCTGTCCCTCAGAAAATTTTCCAAACTGAGAAGTCACCATCTTTCTACATACTCGTAATTCATGATTAATATAACGACTAGAGCTTATTGGTCGTTACGGTAATCATGAACTGTAAGTGTATAAAAAAATAGCGACTTCTCAGTTTGGAAAATTTTCTAAGGGATAGAATCAATGACGCTGGGTATACGTACATATGCACACGCATACATGTATATACAGGGTGAACATTTTAAAACGTAATGGGTCAAATATCTCGAAAAAATATATGAAAAGATACGGAAAAATGTTTCAAATAAATGTTGTAGGGTTAAAAAAGATTTATCTGTTGATCTTATCAGTTTGACATTGGATGGTGTCGCCAAGGTCAGATCAAAATCACATTAACTTTTTTAAATATAACACCCTATTTTTGATTCCAGAATCTAATAGCTGGTGTCAAGAGCTTTCCAAAACACTATAAATAAGTTTATTTTCGTTAAGTACTTTCCGAGTTATGAAACTTAAAAGTTACAGTACACTGTAACTTTCAAGCCTTACAACTCGGAAAGTACTTAATGAAACATAACTTCTTTATAGTGTTTTAAAAAGTTCTCAAAATCGACTACAAGAAAATGCAATAAAAGATATAAAATGTTAGAGTATCAGTAGTTCGCTAATTAAGAAGTATTGGTACTTCCCTAACTTTCTATATATTGCATTTTCTTGTAGTCAATTTCAAGAACTTTTCAAAACAATATAAAACAGTTATTTTTCATTAAGCACTTGCCAAGTTGTAAGGCTTAAAAGTTACAGTATACTATAACTTTCAAGCCTCATAACTCAGAAAGTATTTAACAAAAATAAACTTATCTATAGTGTTTTGAAAAGCTCTTGAAATTGCTATTAAATTCTGGAATCAAAAATAGTGTTCCACTTTAAAAAATTAATGTGATTTTGATATAACCTTGGCAACGCCATCCAAAGGCAAATTGATAAGATCAGTAGATAAAGCCTTTTAAACCCTACAACTTTTATCTAAAATATTTTTCCGTATCGTTCTTATTTTCCGAGATATTTGGCCCATTACGTTTAAAACAGTTTACCCTGTATACAGGGTGTCCCAAAATTCGAGGATTCAGAGTACAAGACGTGATACTTTGTAGTAAAAAAAAAACAACTTTTTTCTTTAGCAAAATTACGTTGGACCTATAGTTTTTGTGTGAGAGATAATTAAATTTAATGAAAAAACGCTCTAGTCATTTATTATACAATTTATATTAATAATGTTGTTTTTCAATAATCTTCTTTTATACCCATGACAAATATCTCGTAGTCAATTTTTCCCCATCGCTACGAGGTTAGCCATGAAAATTAAGTAACTAAATAAACAAATCGATTAAATAAATGAATTAAACAAACAAATAAATAAATAATAAATAAGAATAAAAAATAATCAAAAAGTGAATAAATTTCCAATTGTAATTTATTCTTACTCATTTATTTATTTATTTGATTATTTATCTATTTAGATTGATTGATTTATTAATATGAAGAATTAAAATAAAATTTTAATCGGGAGAATGTTTACAGTAAGCGCAAGGTTCCACGGCACGCTTCTGGGCGCTCCGGCTCAGCGCAATCTGATTGATAAACTTTAACAGTTAATAACTCGGTAAATAATGATCTAAGCCAAAATTGGCAAAGAAACTTTTAGTTCAAAATTTCATTCTCTTTCGCTCCCTAAAATATTTATAAAGCGTTACGGGACACCCTGTACACAGGGCGTTCCAGACCATTGTATAAAGATTATCACGGTAGAAGGGATCGAGATAAATGAAAAAGTTTAATACCATTTTGCGATATTTGCAATAATTTTCAAGTAACAAAATATTTATGTCAAACAAATAAGAGCGCGCGGAGAGACAACCGGTCGCTCGTCTGAACAGTAGGACTACCCACCGCGGCCCAACTGTAGGCTACGGTAAGTGGCGCCCAGGGAAGAATAGCTTGGTAACCACACCGTGCTGAGGCTCGCGATTCTATGGCTCAGGCGAGAGACCGCTTGTCTCTCCGCGCACTCTTATTCGTCTGACTTTAATATTTTATTACTCAAAAATTATTGCAAATATCGCAAAATGGTATTAGACTTTGATTCATCTCGATTCCTTCTACTTCATCGTGATAATCTTTATACATTGGTCTGGGACACCCTGTATATATACTTATATGTAACTATTTTTAAAATTATATGTATATTTTTGTACATATACAAGGTATTTCAAAAATACCTAATACTGAATACTGTAAATACTTTTTGCTTACTGTAAATACTTTTCATTTGAAAAGTATTATAGCCTCGACATTTTCGTATTAGGATTTTTGTCTTATTTTTATGTAAAGAATCTCGTAGCGTATTCAGTGTTAGGTATTTTTGAAGCATCCTGTATATAGGTGTGTGTGTACGTGCGTGCGTGCATGTGTACACACGCACGCACGCACGCGCAAAATATATTTAACAAAAAAACATTTATAATGTTTTGGAAAGGTTTTGAGATAAGTTACAAGAATATGCAATAAAACATGGGCACCTTGAAATCATAGAACTTTTGTCTGAAACATTTTTGTTGAAAATGAAGAATTATTGAGGTCCGCTTTTTAAAATGGGGCACTTTGTATACATATATGTAACTACTTTTAAATTTATATCATAATTCACAGAATAAACTTACATTTCTTAATTTTTAATTAAATTATAAACATTTTAATTAAAAATTAAGATTAAATACACTTCTAATTTTAATTAATATTATTAAATATCATATATCTTAAATTAAATTATATATTTAATATAAAATATGTGACATTTGTTATTTAATTAAAATTAATTAAATCGTTTTAAAAATATTGTTGTTTCTAAATTCACATTAAATGTACAAAAAAAAGAAATTTCAAAAATCAGTTGCAGTTAGCGTTTAAGGCTTCTGATTTCTCGCGCGGCCATATTGAAGTCGTCATAAGCGGGAAATAACACATAAAAGTTTCCACCGTGCCATTTATATTAAAACAAAGAGAATTTGGAAAAAACAGATCGCTTTAAAACACTTAAATAAAAATTGACCTAAACTATCCTTTTCCTTCCTAACAATCAGTAAACAGTCATAAAAAGTACGTAAAGTGACACTTATTCAGAAAAGAAAATATACGAATAGCTGTTGAAAGGAGTGAAAAATATGCTTTTACATGTAAGATTAAAAAATTTTTACTTGCAGTCCATTTTTATGAATTTTATAAATGCAAGACAAATTTTTACATTTTCATAATAAAATACATAATAACGAAATGACATGTAAGATAAAATTTCAACCTCTCATGTTTCACGCTTATTAGTTTTAATTATTTCCGCGACGATACGTCAACGCAAAGTTTTCGGCTGAGGAGTCAGAAGTTTTAAAATCAGAATATGTTACTATTTGATCAATTCATAAAATAAAATATTTTGATCACTAAATTCAGAAATAAAAAAATATACAAGATAAATCATAACAAAAAATTAATTTGCACAAAAATAAGAAAATATAAAATCTTTTTCAAAAAATTGCTTTAAAAATTGGGAATTCCAAACATTTTATGTATGTTTTTCGTTTTTACGACGGACTGCTGTCAAGTCGTTGGCAAAAACAAAGGCTTTTTACGTTTTTTTATTAATAAATGTTTTAACCCTAGCTTTCCATATATAGATACGATTCTATGCGATTTTTTTACTGTAACTTTTTTATTATATAATTTGAAGACTAGAATTGAAGTTCAAACTTTAACTAAAACTTTAACTATTTATAAATACGATAAGCCTACAGGCATATTTTTTTTCATTATTTAAAATGTGAGAATGCACGAAAGTTTAAAAAGGATACTTGGTACGCTTATAAAGGTAACTTATAAATTTTCAATTTTCTGGATAACCCTTTATTTTTTGTTACATTTACTGGATTCGAAATAGTATAAAAGTAAAGACTTGAAATTGTAGAATTAAAAAAGTACTATTTTAATGTAATGTATACGCATTATTATGTGCATTGTAATATTCTTTCGTCTTTTGCATGCTAACACTGGAATTTCCGGAACTTTCCTCGAGATTCATGTTCATAAATTACATATAGAATAATAACATTTATTCATTACAACCACTTATCTATCATTTTATTATGTTCAAATAATGAAATATTGAAATTTATTAAACAAAATTAATGTAAAATTATATGGATTTGCTAATTTTAAAAAAATGTTGACTTTCGATATTTTAAATAATTAAATTTTTTGGAACGATTCATATCAAATTTTTTTTTTGTTAGTTCAACGGATTAAGTAAAAAACCATACTGGTTTTTTGCTTGAAATTAAAATTAAAAAATTTAAGATTTTTTTACTTAAAGTACTCATTTTTTTCGAATTTTTGCAACAAAACTTTTTCAGAAAAGTGTAATTACTTGAGAATAAAATATTTTTGATTTGGATCATTTATCGTTTTTATTAACTCTAAGATATCGATTTCATATGTTATGAACTATGAACTAAAAAAATATACTTTCTGTTCAGAAATATAGCATGTCAAAGTTACAGGATTCCACAAACCCATAGGGAGAAAGGCAATCAAAAATATGTGTTGAGAGCTAGGGTTAACATATTTTAAAGAACATGTTTTAATTATTTTACATGTACTGTTACATACAGGATATCCCAATTAACACATGACCACTTCTTTTATCTTTGCAGATAAGATCGGATGAAAAATATGCCCAGAAAAGTTGTATGATCTGAAGAACATGTAATAATAATCAATTTAAAAAAATTGACTTTTTAGAATAACAGAGATAATCACCTTTTTTTAAATTATTATTTTTTTACATAATTTAGTGTATTTAGAATGATCAAAAAATCAATAATTTACAAAATATTTTATATATTTTATTCTACTATTTTTTTTATAAAAAAAATATCTCGTAAACTATTAGGTGAGATACTCTGTATATCACAATAAATTTATATCAATAGCATCTTTCAAATTCAATCATTGTTATGATTACTGAATCATATCTAAATAGAAATCACAATATAAAAAATTATATATTAAATTTATAACAAAAAATTTCAATAAATAAAAATTAATAAATTATAACTTTAAATTTAAATTATAACTTTTATGATTCTTTTGTAGAATGTGAGTATACTTTGTAGAATGCGAAATTTACAATGTAAAAATTTAAACGTTCCTTTTTTATATTAACTTTCTATATAAACACAATTTTTAATTGATACATAAATCACTGTGCCATGTGCAACTGAACATATTTGTCTTATTCGGTTTGTCATTAATTCATAATCTTCAAATTTTTTGTAATGTTTCATATATTATGTATTATATATACAAATACTATACTATAATTATATACACAAATACTATATACTATATATTATATATATATATATATATATATATATATATATATATATATATAAATAGATTTAAACATACCTTTTGAGCTTCAGCTGGTAAGAATGTATATATCTTTAGATTTGTTCGTTTGGGTACGTTTCCTGCATGCATATAATCGTCAATGGACATTTGTTCTATTGCTCCAGCTTTTTGTCTATTAAACACTTGAATGGATATCAAAGTAAATTCCGCTAGTTGTCGCCAAGCATTATATGTGAATGCATCTTTGAGTTGTTGAAATGCTAAACGCCTATTGGTTTGTAAAAAGTTGTGCAACAATTTAACGTCGTCAGATGAAAGTAATTGCCGTAATCGATTGCGTTTAGCTTGTACTATAGATTTTCTAACATTTTTGTTAACGATTGTATGAAAATCATCTTGATATAATTTTAAAAAGTTTTCTATGTTTATTTTTTTTTCTAATTTGTTGTGTTTTATGCATTCAGCGATACCTAAATTTCCTACTTCCCTTAAAAGCGGGCAAAGAGTTGATGCAACAGAAGGTGCTGTATAGATTTTTATATTTGTATTAAACCCTGCCAGTTGATTTATGGCAGTAATACAATCATCATAAATTGATGGATGATAAATACTATAGAAATCTGTCACATTCTTATTAATTTCTTGAAGGGTTTGTAAAAATCGTCCTAATAGTCTTAAACGAGATCGTATCAAATCATGATGATGTTCCGTGAGTTTTACACACAATTTATTGCCGTAAGTAATTAGTAGTTCATCATATCTAATTAATCGGATAATATCATCTTCTCTTAATACTGGAAATACCTCGTTTCTTAAAATAGAATTTGCACATTCATGAATTCGATCTTGAATTCTTCCAAGTTTGTTAACAGATCTCTCAACACATCTTTGTGTACATTTTCTAAAATGTTGACGTATATTACTTTTAGAGAAAAAGCCTTTACATCCTGTACAGCATATAAAATCGCATGCAGTTTTTTTTCCAGATTCTGTCGGTCTTCTACAAACTATCAATTCTCCATTATTGTATGCAGGATCTAGATTGAATAAATGATTGCCTTTTCGTCTAAGATTCTTAATAATCTTCTGTCTTTCTTGATTACCTAATATAAAAGGCAAAAACAAAAAATTATCAATTTATATATTATTACTATAAATTATTAATAATAATAAAATTAATAATAAAATTATGACAAGACCAATTAAATTCATATCATACTAAAAATATCGTCTGTACAAATACAATTAATATTTTTAGTATATACTAGGGTGTCCCATTTTTAAAAATCCACCTCGATAATTTTTTAATAAAGCATTTTCAGCAAAAATGTTTCAAACAAAAGTTGTATGGTTTTGAGGAGCTCATAAAATGGTGTCATTAATTTGACCTTGAACAGTTGCTTAAAGGTCACGTAAAGAATATTTTCAATGTTTGAAATAGGACTGCCTACTTTTTATTGTATATTCTTGTAGCTTATCTCGAGACTTTTCCAAAACATTATAAGAAAGTTTATTTTTGCTAAATACTTTCCGACTTATAAAACTTGAAAGTTACAGTACACTGTAGTTTTCAAGTCTCACAACTCAAAAAGTATCATACAGTACAAAAGCCAGCAACATAACTACAACATTGCATATTGCAATGCAGTGCTGTAAAGATATTGCAAAGAATTTTACGTAATATTACTTTAGCGATTCCAGGCAAAATCATTTTTCTGCACATTTCTTCTATTTGTCTCAAAATTGGGTCATTTCGCATAGGAATGTGATAAAATTGCAAAGAAATTAACAAAAAAATTTCAGTCAAATTTCAACACAATTTTAATATGAAAATAATCATAAACGTATCTTATTTTTTTTATCTTGAGTCCAATTTTGGAAGCTTGATTTAAAAAAAATACTCCTGCCAAAATAAGAGTGAAAACACATAATGCTATGGCTTTTATTCTATTATGTGATTTTTTTTACTTATGAGACATAAAACTCTCATATCCATCTAGCGGCAGTACCGCGTACTGCTCGAAAATCTTCTGTTTTTCTTATATTTCTCTGTAAATAGATTTTGCAGAGAGAGTGTAAAAAAATTTATTTTCAAAGATCTCCACAGTTCCTCTTTTTTTATCTGAATTTATTCTGTGATTGCATTGTGAGACTTAAAAACTACAGTGTACTGTAATTTTCAAGCATTATAACTCGGAAAGTACTTAACAAAAATAAACTTTCTTGTAGGGTTTTGGAAAGTTTTTGACATCAGCTATTCGATTTTGGAATCAAAAATAGTATATTCCATTAAAAAAAATTGATGTGACTTTGACCTGTGTTTGACGACGCCATCCAAAGTCAAAGTCACCAGTAGTATCTTCTTACGCTCCCCTTTAAAGCCTACAATTTTTATAAGAAACATTTTTATGTACAATGCATTCTAAAAAAATTATTTGGGGTGATCACTTAAAATGGAACACCATGTATGTATCAAAATGTATTAATGTAATGACACCTGAAATAGCATCAGAAACACTAAACGTATATTGTAATATTGTAAAGTACTTGAGCCGAATAAGGCCCAGTACTGAATAAGGCCCATTTTTCAATTTATCATTTAAAAACCCGTTTTATGTTTAAAATATATACTTAAAAGATATGTCATAAAAAGTAGATAAAGACTGAATAGGAAATTAATATCGGAAGCAACACGTTTATTCAGTGCAACAAAAGCTTGTAATAAAGTGGCTAAATCAGTCGTTTTTATAAAAATGTGTTGTAAATTTAATAAGTATACATTATTTTATGGTTTATTGCAACATATTATAATATTATTCAACTTTGTAACTATAGGAAAAAACAAATATGTATATCAATTTTTTGGAATAAATATACTTTTTTATAAATAATGTATTAATAAATAAGGCCCACTTGTACATTTATTGTTATAGCTATTGTTATTTGTTTATTATGTATGTGGCTTGCAACAGAGAATAACGATTTTCAATAATACTAACTTTCCATAAGTTAAAATTGCACTAAAATAGCCAAAATTTCTTAAAGTTAAAATATTAATTATAGACAAAATTAAAAATAATTGTAATGTTTTATTAGTAAAATAGATCTTAAAGGATTTTGTATTTGTGATTAATAATCATTTTAACAGTAAGTTGGAAAATAATACTTAATTTTTTTGTTATTTTCAATTTATTTTTAATTCGAACCTTATTAAAAGCACAAAAATTTAATAAGGCCCAATATCAGAGTTTAAAAACATTTCTTTTTTGTTTACTTAAAAATGTTTTATATAGAAGATAATTTTATTTTGTCGAGTGGTTGAAATAAACATTTTATTCTCGTTTAGTTTATTTCAATATCTTTGTAAATAAAATTTATAAAAAATAAAATGAGTTAGGTGGGCCTTATTCGGCTTGGATTTTTTATAACAATATACGGGGTGATTCAGAATAACCTTGTCCTTCAAGGGACGTATTCCTGGTCGATTTCTAAGATAATTTTTTCCTTTGGCAAAAATTTGGTAGACGCTTAGATTTTGAAATATAAGCTGATTAAATTTGCGTATCACGAGACGAATACAGATAGTACGCAGGAGCGGCGCACTCACCGTTATGCGCGGGTGTGTCGGCAGGAGGCGCCTACTACGTTCAGCTGACACAACACACAAGAGTCCCCACTCTCTCCCCTCTGTCACTCTCTTTCTCTCTCTCTCCCCCCTCTCTCTCTCACATTACAATGCTATCTTTAACTTAAAAATGTAATTATTTTTCGTCTTGATTTTAATGATTTTGATAAAAGAAGTGCCAAAAAATTTTTTGTACTGTCAAAGAATCAAACAAAGAATTACATGAAATCTACAAAAGTATTTACATCTCGAGTTTTTAGAAACAATAGCAATTTTCTTGTCACAAAAAAGAGAGAGAGAGAGAGAGAGAGAGAGAGAGAGAGAGAGAAATAGCGCGTGCTTGTGTGAACAAGTTTGGGCATATTTACTTACGTATTATTCTGTACACGCTGTATACAACGATCAATTTACCTCCACGATGAGATAGATCAAAGTTTTCAACAAAGACCATTTGTTATGAAGAAAGTTCTTCAAAGAGAATTAATCTGCCTTTTTCAGGGCAACCAAATAATTTATTTCGAAGAATAATTTTTGGTTTTAACAAATCATTAGAATCTCTTGATATAAAAAAAATAATTTTAACAAAATAAATATAAACATATTTTTTCGAAATATTGAAGCAATTTTTAATAAATAATAAAGCAAAGTAAAATTGTAATGTTTTTCAATAATTTTATTATTATAAATAATATTAATCAATATTTCACCTTTAAATTGCTGCGTTCTAACTTTTGTTCAATCAATCACGCATTCACATTCAATCATAACATAATCAATAAAATCAGTCGGCTCTTTCCTGTTACCGAGTAAACACGTGTTGTCTGTTCGTCGCGCATAAACACGTATTTTATCGAGCTACATATTTTCACATGCCGAATGACTATTAATTATTTGCAGTGATCGTTATTCGAAGTGATCGTTAATTAGTTATTCAAGTTTTATCAATCAAATGAATGAATTGTATATTGTGATACTAAAAGTGATAATTTACGAGAGGATCAAGAAAACTTTGTCTCATCGTAGAAGCAACTAATTGATCGCTGTACAGAATAATATAGAAATATGCCCAAACTTGTTCACGCAAGCATGCTCTCTCTCTCTCTCTTTCTCTCTCTCTGTGACAAGAAAAATACTACTGCTTCTAAAAACTCAAGATGTAAATACTTTTGTAGTCTTATATAAAAAGAGAAGCGACACCAAACCCCTACCACAATCTTCAATATCCAATTGAATCCTTCACCGCCATATTGGGACCACTCTAACGTCATCAAACACCATTCGTATCATTCTGCAAACAGCTGTGGTCACAATATAGCTGCTCGCTTAGCCAATCAAGTATCAATCAGATTACCAATCAGAGCTTCGGACATCAATGTCGCTTTTCTCTTTATATAGAACTCTATACTTTTGTAGATTTCGTGTAATTCTTTGTTTGATTCTTCGACTATACAAAGAATTTTCTGGCACTTCTCTTATCAAAATCATCAAAATCAAGTCAAATATAATTACATTTTTAAGTTAAAGCTAGCATTGTGATGTGACAAAGAGAGAGAGAGAGAGAGAGAGAGAGAGAGAGAGAGAGAGTGAGAGAGAGAGTGAGAGAGAGAGAGAGGAGGGAG
Source organism: Solenopsis invicta (assembly GCF_016802725.1). Taxonomy (NCBI): domain Eukaryota; kingdom Metazoa; phylum Arthropoda; class Insecta; order Hymenoptera; family Formicidae; genus Solenopsis; species Solenopsis invicta. The sequence continues at coordinate 9,536,232 of NC_052664.1, read as the reverse complement.
GGGGGACTCTTGTGTGTTGTATCAGCTAAGCGCAACAGGCACCTTACAACATATCCGCGCGTAACGGCAAGTGCGCCCCTGCATACCATCTGTATTCGACCCGTGATACGCTAACTTAATCGGTTTATATTTTAAAATCTAATCATTTGCCAAATTTTTGCCAAAGAAAAAATTATCTTAGAATTCAACCAGGAATTCCTTGAAGTACAACGGGTTATTCTGAATCACCCTGTATATAAAGATAAACATTTTACTATTGCTACAATGTTTTACATTTTTGCAATGTTATAATTTTGCAATACAATATTTCTGTAGCATTGCTGCAATCTTTCTGTGGTGTATGAGATGTTTAACCTATTCATCAATAACTCTTAGATCCATTGAGGGGATTTCGACCCTCCTTATTCGGCTAGAGCTTTTATTATAAGCCTTTAGCAATTTGTTGCAAAAGATAAATAACCTAAATGATTTGCCTAAATAATTTAACAAAAGAAACCACAGAGCTGGTAGATGCCAATTTTTGGACTTGCAAGGGGAGGACCAAGTGAGAGACGCTGGGATTTTGATCCCAATTTTTTTAGTTATTCTGGAGACGAAAAAAAAAGTTTACGTCTCCCGGCGTTTTATCGAATAGGCCTTAGTTTCGAAATAATAAATTTGTGAAAATTGGCCATACCGTGGCGCGCCATATGAGCCTTCCCGGTAACTGTTCTTGCAACCAGTGCAGTCGGCTCCGTACGTTAGGTGCTTGCTTCACAATCGTAAGATCCGGATTCGCTCCCGGATGTGTGCAATATTTTTTTTCTTATTTTTTTAAATAAATATATTTATTAATAAATGTAATCAAACAGCCCAAAAGTGAGAGGCAAGAGGACTCATTGTAATCAAACACCTCGAAAGTAAGAGGCAAGGAAACTCACGTAAATCAAGCACCCCGAAAGTGAGAGGCAAGGGGACTCACTGTAATCAAGCACCTCGAAAATGAGAGGCAAGGGGATTCATGTAAATCAAGCACCCCGAAAGTGAGAAGCAAGGGGACTCACGTAAATCAAGCAATGGAATCAGATTTTTGTCACGTCCACGCCGTTGATTCCGGGTAATTCTAAGAACAAAAAATGTTCATGAATATGTACAAATTGATGCATGATTCTCTTTACAAAAAACATTTTTTTTCTTTAATTGCTAAATTTCCCCAAAAATTATAGATTTTCATAAAAAACGTGTTAGACAATTTTAATGTAGAATTTTATGTTCTTTCAGAAAATGCAATAAAAAATACTACATTTCATTTAAAAAAACTTAATTGACCTTCATATAACTTTCAGTTTTACTTTCATCAAAAACTCAAGCCCACCATCTTGTGCCCCCCTCTAAACCCTACAACTTTTGTCTGAAGCATTTTTCTCTAAACTCAACAGCGTTTGAAATATTCGCCTGACTTGATTAAAATGAAGCACTCTGTATATGTATAGTTTTGTTATATAGAATGAATCATTAAAGATATTATAGGCTATTTTTTACTTCTAAAACTAAGCGAAGTGTGTTTTGTTTTCCATTACCCGTTGCTATTGAAGATTTCTATTTTTTCTATTTTTTTTTAGGTGGAATAATTTCGAACATCTAAAGGTCTTAATTTTTTTAGTAAAATTATGACTTTTTTTACAAAATAATCCTCAAATTATTTTGCATTTAAAAGTATTAAAGCAGAGACATAAAAAAGTTAATAGTTTACGATAGATATTTTATATTTTATAGCCTAGTATATTTTGACATAAAATATTATATAAAATAAACTATTAAAATTTTCTTGTAATTATATCTTAATCTTTTTATGCACATAATATTGAGATGAATTAATTAATGTAAAAAAAACGTATTTTCAAAAAAAAAAATTATGCCTGTCATGCATTTAATGATTAACTCTGTTATTGGATTGGAACAAAAGTTCGTAGCGATATATATACATAATAAATCTATGTAAATATTATTTTTTGATACAACAAAGTAAATATAGGATAGGCTGAGACGGTCATAGCAAACTCTTCGCACTAAAATAATATTTCATGTTTCTATTCATTTCGAACTGCGTGCCGTTACTTTCAATTTCAAACTTAACTCTTAAAAATTAACCAAAATAGTACTATCATATAACTGAATTAAAAATTAATTTAATAATACTAATGCGTTTGAAAGCTCATTTTCAAGAACTATGTTCAAGAACTGTTTTCAAAAACAGTTTTAATCCTTAAATACCGATCCTGTAAAATACAGAAATACATTTTCGGGTCTGGGACTTTTTCAACTTTAAAAAACTATAATTTTTATTACAATCAATATTTTTCTACAATTTTTTTTTTTTAATAAAAGTTTACAATCTTAGGATTGTGACTGCACAATCGGCATTGCCAAAAAAATAATTTATTGTGAAGTTATAAAGGCAAAACCATTAAGAAAAAATAAGAAATTGATCAAAAATCCACTTTTCCTTCAAAAAATCATATCTTCGCAACAAAAAACTTTTAAGGGTTTTCAAATGCGGCGTTTTAAACCTAAAGTCACATTTTCAAAATAAAATTTGGCAAAGTCATTTCTTTTAAAAAGTATAATTATGTAACATTGAGAATATGAGGTATTTTTGGGCATCTAAAAATCCACTTTGTTCAAAAAAAAAAACATCTTTGCAATTAAAAACTTTTAAAGACTTTACAATACGGCGTTTTAAAACTAAAGATGCATGCTTAAAAAAAATATCATTGTCATTTCTATTAAAAAATGTACTTATGTAACAAGGCGAATATGAGGAATTTTGATTAAATCGTGTCTAAAATTGAAAATTGATGTGTTTCATGATATATTTTGAAAAAACTCCCTTTTCTACAACATTTGATCGTATTCCAACTTTAAATAGAGTATATGCGAGTAACATCCGCAAACCGACTTGTTCAAACGTATTTTGTCCAGCTTTTTTATATAAAAACTCACAAAAAATGTTTCACTTACACACTATATGGGTCGCATTGACCCTAACAAAACTTTGCTGCCGTGCCGTTCAAATTCAAGTTGACCAAAAATGTTGATCAACCATATCAATCGAAAGAGAAGATTTCAAACTTTTTTTACGTCTTGGTCCGAACCTCCTATCTCATTCCGTCTTCGCACAGGAAACGTTAGAAACTTTATATGGGGTCTCTCAGACCCACTTACGTGTTTAAGAGTTAAATAAATAGAAACATATGAAATATTAATTCAGCAAGACCTTGTTGACCGTCTCGGCCTATCTTATAGTCTTAAATCTAAATTATTTTTTAATTTTACTTAAAAAAAACCCTACAAACTTTTGTTTCAATCCTATATTATATTAGGTACAAATTAATTCCCGGCTTCTACACTTAATCGACTACAGCACCTAAAATTAAAATTAAAATTTTTATTATATATCATTTTAAAACATCATCTGTCAATTTTAAAACAAGATAATAGTTAATGGTGCTGCTGATATAATCTCAAAGCACAGCAGTAGCGAAAGCAATGTTGTTTGAAACGCAGCATCTAAGGCAACGCCTCTTTCACATTTCAACTGAAGAAAAATATGGGCAAGGTTAAGGAAATGATTTGCTCTGCTTTATGTAAAAATGCTATGCTTTGTAGTCAGGGACACGGACCGGACCAAAACCGAAACCGATAATCGGATCATAACCGTTATTTTAGTCACACCAAAACCGAAATATTGTGCAGGCTAATGGACCGTAACTGTAACCGGTCCAAAAATATTTTTTCGATTTTTTTAGTCAGATTTTTAAAAATGCTGTTAAAGATCATACTGAAGATCAGGTAAAAAAAGAGAAAAAGCGCGTGCTGTGCAGACTTCTTTCTCTACGAAATAAGAATAAGAGAAAAAGATAAACGGCATCTATATTTTCTTTTTTTTTAATATTTTTAACGCTCCATAGATATGCAGTTGATTTTAAGGCTCCTGAGTACTTGCCGCTGCCATATTAAAGTCGTGACGTAAGAAGCAAGACATTGCGTGAAATGACATATAATTTTATCCAACGTGCCATTTATAAATAAAGCCAATTTGGATAAAACAGATTAATCAGATGGCTTTAAAACATTTCTAAATATCGATCACGATTAACCTTTTTCCGCCTAATAGTTAGTAAATAGTCGTAAAAAGTATGTAAAGTGAAGATATTGAAACAGGAAAACACACGGAGCTATTAAAAGAAGTGAAAAATGTGCTTTTATGTATAAAATTCAAAGGAACATTACTCGTGGTCTATTTTTAAAAATTTGGTAAATACGAAACAAGTCATATTTTCACAATAAAACACATAATACCAGGTGTATGCATAAGTTTTTTCCGGTTTTTTGGTGAAAAAAAACACGTAATTTTCAAGAGAAATTAATTTTTTTTTATTCAAAATATTGGCCATCGGCTTCTACACATTTCGCCCATCTTTCAGGTAATTTATGAATACCATGCCAGAAAAACTGCTTGTCTTTTGCGGCATTTGTCGAGCCATTTTCCAACTTCCTCGAAATTGCTGAAGTGCTGTTCTGCGAGCGCGTGCCCCATTGATGCGAAGAAGTGATATTCAGATGGCGCCAGGTCTAGGGAGTACGGCGGGTGCGGAAGGATGTCCCATCCAAGAGATTTTAAGGTGTCTTTCACTGGTTTTGCTGTGTGAGATGGCGCATTGTCGTGTAACAAAATCACTTTGCCATATCTTCCGGTCGTCTTTCGATTAATGCATGGTTTAAATTAATCATTTGTTGGCGATAGCGTTGTGTATTAACGGTTTCGCCGGGCTTCAAGAGTTCATAATACACAATACCGCTCTGATCCCACTAAACACAGAGCATGGTCTTCTTGCCGAAGCGATTTGGCCTTGGCGTTGATGGACCCGCTTCGCCAGGTGAAAGTCACGATTTTTTCCGCTTCGGGTTTTCAAAATAAATCCATTTTTCGTCACCCGTCACAATTCGATACAAAAATGATTTCCTTTCGTGGCGTTGAAGCAGCATTTCACAAGTGACTTTGCGATTTTCCATTTGACGTTCATTCAAATTGTGTGGGACCCATTTACCGAGTTTACCCATTTATTGATCTTTTCCATTGCTCGTAAACGTCTGCTAATTGTTTCTTGTGATACATGTAATGCTTCTGCTAATTGCCGTTGAGTTTGAGTTAGGTCATCATCCAATAATTCCTGCAATTGCTCGTCTTCGCATTTTTGTAGTCTACCAGAGCGCTCACTGTCTTTCACATTGAAATCACCACTTTTAAATCGTCGAAACCATGTCTCACATGTTCTAATCGATGGAGCGTGTTCACCATATGTTTCTACCAGCAAACGATGACTTTCAACAGCCTTTTTCTTTTGATTAAATAAAAAAAGCAATGTGTGCCGCAAATGTTGTTTTTCAGGTACAAAACTCGACATGATCACTGAACAATAAAACAAAGACGCTAGTTTTTGGTGGACTCAACTTGTGTGTGTTTGTAGTTCTATGTCAGACGAACAAAATGACGTATATGTCAAATTAATACGTTGCGTACTTTTCGCTGGCGCCATCTCTTAGTGAAACCGGAAAAAACTTATACATACACCTGATAACAAAATGACATGCACGACAACATCTCATCGTCAATCTGTCATGTTTCACGTCTATTAGTTCTAATTTTGTCCGCGACGAAATGTCGCTACCGTCAACGCGGAGTTCTCGGCTAAGGAGTCAGAAGCCTTCAAGATTAATTTTTTCTTCAATTTGTGAACATAAAATGAATACAAAAGAATAAGATTTTTATAATGTTAAAACTAAATTGTTAAAGCTAGAATTATATTTTAATTTTTCCGGCTCTTTTAGAGCACCAAAAAAGTTTAACAATTTTAATTAAATTTTTAAGACTGTAAATATTTACTTCTAGGTTCTCAATAAATAGCGATATTACAGGCTATCTACGAAGGATTACTTTTTTATTTCTTTGCTTTTATTATGATAATTTGATTAAGATTAATATGTTATTTTATAGAGAAAAATTACCATTAATACCAGTAAAAAAAAAACGACCATTAACGCTGTAAGTTGCTGAGAATGTTGAAGTAAAACAAAAACAAAAAAAAGAGATTTTGAAAGACCCGAAATTTCCAATAATTTTTAAACATTTTTATATTAAACAAGTGTTGTTTACAATAAGAAATTTTTTAAAATATGATTTTATACTTGTATTATTTTTATACATTATCATTTTTATACGTTATTATATTTTACAATAGGTAATTGTACATCTGTAATCATAACCGTAACCGTAACCGAAAAAGATCGAAATCCAAACGGTTACGGTCACCGTCATCAATATCAAGATCGAAACCAAAACTGAAACCAAAAATTGGATATAATTTCTGATCTCGTAACCGTAACCGGACCAAAATTTTATTTCGGGCAGGATCCCTACTTGTAGTACATGTACAAGAAGTGGTTTTAAACGTTTTGGGACGGCAATTTCAATCTCCAAGATGAAAAACGCCCTAAAAAACCCCCCCAAAAATTGGAAACAAAGAATTAGAATAACTTTTAAAAGAAGATCCTTGTCAGACTCAATTAAAGCTTGTAAATATATTTGCAGTGATCCAAGAAACCATTTCAAATTTTTTTACGCCAGTTTGGTAAGATTCAAAAAGCAAACCGTTCGGTCCCGCATGTGCTCAATCTTGAAAACAAAGAGAGATGACACGGCTATATTCTGTTATTGGTCTGGTTTATAGCATTAAATAGATTAGTACGTATCAAGTTAATGCGACCTGAGCATTTGATACATCCCTATTTACACCGATTCATCTTAAAACGAATTAGGTTTTTAATCTAGATATAGTTCTTGTTGATTATAGAGTGTAGTTGTATGTATGTCGGACGATTTATAGTTAGGCAAAGACATAGTCTCTCTTAATAGAAATATTTTACATTTTAAAATATTTTTTTATTGTAAAATATTTTAAAATATTGCAAAATGTTTCCATACTCAATTCTCATTCTGCAATGCTTATATAAAGAAGTAAAATCTAAATAATTTTTATCTTTTTTTACAGAAAATATAGAAGGTAACATCTAATAGTAACAGAGGAGTTGTAAAAACAATGCAACTGCCTACAACGCGATCGCTGTGTTTTGTATTGTTACGCTATTTCCCGTTGCATGGGTTTGCACTTTTAGTGAAGCAGTATATACATATATATATACATATATATATATATATATATATATATATATATATAGGGGAGACCGGGGCAAATCGTTAGACCTTTTCTTCTTTTGTGTCTCCTGAGTCCTATATTAATTAAAAAAAAAAAAAACATGAGCCGGTTTGAAAAGTTGAACCTTCCCCTTCACAATGCCGATATAAATAGAACATGCAAATGTACTTGCTTTAAAGTACATATAAAAATGTCGACCAATGTCAAAAATTAAGAATAGCCCCAAGCCCGGAGTAATTCGTAACTAGTCCGAGAATATCCCGAAATTTGTGTTTCAAGTTGAAAAACTGTAAAAAAGCTGTTAAGACTCTTTTATTTAAAAAAAATATACAAAAGGTATACAAAAAAACAAATGCAAACACACGTTCGTATGTCTTTTTATGCCATCGGTGTGACAGATTTCCTAACCTCACAAGTGTCAATCTTTAACGCTTTATAACTTTTTACCTGCTTAAGAGCGTCAATTTTACATTCATATTCATGTTCTATGTACTGAAATACATAATATTATCAAGTTTGAACTAAATCAATGAAGAACTTTAGCTCAATGCTTAACTCTGCGTAGCGCAGACGTTCATAACACAGCCAAAGAGTTAGGGTTACCCAACTTGGGTTAGGCGCTGCAATCAGTATTAACGAATAGTCCCAACATCAACTGTGCGTATTATTGCGTATGATCGACAAAAATAGACATCACATAGCAAAAAATAAACACGAAATGTTTCAAATACATTCAACTGGACACAATATATTCAAAGTTTAAAAAAAAAATTTTATTATCTTATTTAAATTTCGAAGAATCACTATCAGAAATTACTTCGACTGTCGCAAAACACATTTTTCACTACTACGACATTAATATGACGCCGTTACCAACAAAACTTTGTTAGTAACACCGTTACATTAAGACGTGTTTACAGTGTTTAAAGTAAATTTTTAATATGTACCCATAAAATGATATTCCAATTTCCAATTATCGAATTATCCCGTCTAACGATTTGTCACGGTCTCCCCTCTATATACAAATATATATATATATAACATTACCTAAAAATTTTACTGTATCTAAAGAGTTGTAGAATAAAATATAATTTATATTCTATATAAAAAAATTCTATTGAATAGATTGATATTATAATTACATAAATAAAACTGCATACACTAATACAAAAAATTTTGATGAAATTTTAATGAACTTGATGTTTCATCTCTGTTTAATGAAAAACAGATGACAGTTTAATGAGAATTCAATAAAAATGTAATAAAATTTCAATAAAAAAAATCATAGATATTTTGTAATAATAAATTAACTCATTAAAGCCCATGAACAAACCAGCAAAAATAGAAAAAAAAGAACAATTAAAAATAAGACCGGAGCATAAAGACATTATCGACATAAAAAGCACTTTTTAAAAACTAATTTTGCAACTAATTGTTATAAACAAATTATTAAAAATTGATTGTAGCGGAAAACTAATAGCACCAATCAATTCTATGGGATCAATTACTAAAGAAACATATAAACTTTCTTACATCATGCATATTTTATGCAAAAAAGATAAGCAATATAAATAATAAAGCTGCCCATGGCTAGACCAACATGGCCAAAAAATAATAATTGGAAATAGGACCGGAACGTAAGAAAGCATTATTGACATAAAAAACATATTGCAAAAATCAATTTTGTAACTAATTTGTTTATAACAATTAAGAGTCATATATTTAATAATTTTTCCCATAGAATTAATTGGCGCAATTAGGTTTTCTTTACAGTCAATTTTTAATAATTTAGTTATAACAATTAATTGCAAAATTGATTTTTGCAACTTGCTTTTTATCAATGTTTTTTTATGCTCCAATCCTATTTCCAATTATTATTTTTTGTTATTTTTGCTGATCTGGCAATTGTCTTTAAAGGGTTAATAACATTTTATTGAAATTATAATTTTTAATAAAATAAAAAAAAACAGATATTTTGTATTAATAAATTAACAATTTATTAAAATTACAATTTTTTAAATAAATTGCAACAAATTACAGATAATCCATGATATTAAAATTAATTTTGTGAAATTTTGATAAACTTATTAGTTAAGATATTTTAAACTAATATAAAATTTAACTATGTCATTAAAATTTCATCAAAATTTTATGGAAATTTTTCCAGCAAAATTTTTCTAGAGTAAATATTGATAAGCAGCAGATAAATTTGTACATTAACGAATTTTCACAGAAGTGTTTTTTAATAATATATAAAAAATGTATACCTTTGGGTAATGACATGAATTTTTTCACATCCTCTTCATCTCTATGCATTTGTTCAAAATGTCTGGCTATTTTTGTCAACATTTTTTTGCAATAATAACAAAAGTTTCTTTTCCCTCTACCTTTAGGTACGGAACACTCAACACGCAAATCAATATCGTCACAAGTTTTCTGTTCAGTAACATTTAATGTCTCAAAACTTTTGTGTGTAATGTCATTAGATTTTGTAGGTTCTACAACTGTATCACTTTCTTCCTCAGAATTTTCTGAATCTGCATTATAACAAGAATCAGGAACCTTGTCTATATCACTATTATAAGTAAAATTATCTGTATAGCAATCTGGTTTTTCTAAATCCTCATTAATATCTTCATTCAATTCTACATTGTCATTACTATTGTCATCATCAGAAATGGACTCATTTTGCAAATTACAACTGAAACTTTCATCTAATATATCGTCTTGTATCATCAATTTGTCATCGCTTATATCTTTGGAAGGTATTTGCAAATCACTTGTTATATCAACAATATGTACTGATTTAAGTATGTCAATATTATTATCAACTGAAAAAAAACCAAATTGTAATGTATCATGTTTTATTTGTTTACTATTATGTGAATGAAAATTTTAATTCTTACCCATGTTTTTATTTACTTGCACAACTGGTATATTTAAATTTAAATTATTAGCTATTTTATTAAGAATTTCATCGTTATCTGTAGATCAAATCATTTCTGTTATCTTCTTAATAATTTGTAAAATAAATAAAATATATTGTGTTAAAGAAAACAAATATTTGAACTTTAATTTAAAAATTGGAGCTACATATTTATATAATTATTAAACTTTTTATTATGAAAAAAGTTGTTAGCGTTTAAATTATTATACAACTTATAATTTTTTTGTAACTTACCACTTTGTACAATCAATTTATTCTTTTCACATGTATTTTGAGTATGAACAAAATATTTCTTCTCGTGTTCATACAGACCAAACATGTTGAAAATGTTGAAATAGATATCTATGATTCTAATATCATTAATTTTCTGAAATTTATAAATCAGCACATTTTCTTCAACTTTTTATTTACTAGACAAATTTGATTAAATAAGTATCGGTAACGTATATATTATAGAATATACACAGTAATTAATTACATTCAACACTTCTTACAGAAAAATAATTCTCATTCCACAATACTCAATGTAGGATAACAATTGTTCAAAGTCGTAATCAGACTTTTGTTTGACTACGGTTTTAGTGACTGATTGTGACGTAATCGACGATTACAAAACTGTAATTAATAACGAATGAACACGTTCAAAAACAAATACAACCTCAAACACAGAACATATAAGGGTTCTAAATCAGAAAAAAGACTGAAAGGATATATACATACAGTATACAGTTACGAGATAAAAGATTGCAACGCATTTTCTTCGATGGTTTTTAGAATGTAGACTTACTCATCGAACGGCGAACGTAATTGGTTCTTACCTGTGGATCCAACCAATTAAGCATCGAACCATCTAACCATCGAAGAAAATGTGTTGCAACCTTTTAGCTCACGACTGTATGTATGTACAGTCGTTTTCATTATAGTTGCGACACTTTTTTTGGGATGCATTTCTGAACGCGCAACTATAACGAGAGATGAGAACGACTGTAGTTGCGGAGGTTAGCGCGAAATGTCAAACGTTGGTATACAAGGTGTCGCAAATAAAATTTGGGTACCTTGGAGGAAATATAAGATAAGTATACTCGCAAATATTTTTCAAATAGATTTTTTAAAAAAATATTCGCACATTTTCCGTATTTGATCGGTTTTGGTCTAATTGAGCTTTATATATTCGTCATTACAGCAACGATGAGCTGAGATGCTTAGATGTAGTTAAATAAATTATAACTACAACAAATATAAAAAATGAAAATTTTAAATATTTGTTACAGTTATAATTATAATTTATTTAACTACATCTAAGCATCTCAGATCATCGTTGTTGTAACAACGAATTTATAAAGCGAATTTATAAAATATATATATATATATATATATATATATATTTTTTTTTTTTTTTCTAACTTAATACATGCGTTGTTTCTAGGTGAATTAATTTGGCGTCAACAATGTGCGAAATTTAATACCAAATGGACGTAATACAGTTATTGTTATGGAAAAGACCAAACTTGAATATATTAGGCTCATGTGTCAAATGAAAATGACTGGAGCAATTTGTAAGCAGTAAGTAAATTTTCCAAAATTAAGTAGAAAGATATTGTTTGTTTTAACTATTTGTTTAATTACGTTTTCACGTTCTACGTTATTTTTATATTTTAAATCTTTCTAACTACAGGTCTATTCTTGGAAGGATTTTATGATATTATGCTTAAACGACCAATTTTCATATTTAATGAACAAGAACTTGAACTATTGATCGGTGGCTTGCTTACTGTAAATATCTTAAAGGAGGATCTTAAAGCAAATATTGAGTATCATAAATACACTGCTACGTCTTTATAGGTACATTTTGATATTTTGTATTAGCTCAAGTTTGAAAGACTTGAATTATACCATCTTTTTTCCACTCACAGATTCAATGGTTCTGGTGTGTAGGTACATTTTGATATTTTGTATTAGCTCAAATTTGAAAGACTTGAATTATACCATCTTTTTTCCACTCACAGATTCAATGGTTCTGGTGTGAGGTACATTTTGATATTTTGTATTAGCTCAAGTTTGAAAGACTTGAATTATACCATCTTTTTTCCACTCACAGATTCAATGGTTCTGGTGCATTGCGAGGTTTTAATCAAGCGGATTGTTCGAAGTTCTTACAATTTATCACTGGTACATCTAAAGTGTCGTTACAAAGTTTTGCTGCGTTAGAAGGCATGAACGGCATACAAAAGTTCCAAATTCACAGAGAAGACAAGTTGACAGACAGGCTTTCATTTGCACATATTTGGTTAATATATGAAAAAAGAAATTGTTTTAATACCTTGTCATATGTGTGTATAAGTTAAAATTAAATTAATATAAAATTACAAGACTAAAATTGTATTTTTTAATTGCAGTTTCAATCAACTGGATTACGAGACGTATGATAAACTCTAAACAAATCTACTCAAGGCGACTTACGAATGCACCAAAGAATTTGGATTTGCATAAGCTTACCAGAATTTGCTCCAGTACAATTTCAATTTCAATCGATACAATTTCGCGTTCAATCGATGATATTCTAGAGACCAAACTTATGATTGGATCTTTACAGCCAGTGATAACATTCCGGACGTGCAATGGCCTATTGCTTGCAAAATTTTTAACGTACTTACAAAAATTGTTATACGCAATGCTATATGTAAAACTATCTTGTGAACGTAGCGAATCACAGTGCTCTAATTGCTATAATATGTATTATTATACTTATACGACTTTATAAATACGAAATATATATTTTCATTTTATCATACACATTAACTCTCATGTAATTAATGGACAATAATTTATTCGTTAATATATACGCTAATAAAAACGCTGATTTTAAAATGCAGTATATTACATTTCTTTTCATCCTTTTTATTTCTTACAATAAATTAATTAACTATTACAGTTATGTGTATGAATCTTATCTTTAAAAGAAATCGGAGCTACCTTGTGCATCAAAGTGACTTTGGAAGAAGAGAAGCAAGACCCTGCAAACACAAATATTAAATTACATGGTTCCTATTTATGAATCATGTATGATGAATTAATAGGTAGAAAATGATAATCTTTTTTTAAAGATTTATTCTTTATTTATAAAAATGTAACTGTCAAAAAATTCAATGGCATGTATAATTCAATGTATATTTTATAATTTTTTTTTAATTTATCAAAATAGAGCTTATAATTAAATAGACGTTAATTACTTCAATAACATATCAATGGATTAATGTTAGTATTATTACTGAATAGATTATTAATATCTATTTAATCTATAAATCTTGATACATGAGAGTTAATGTGTATGATAAAATGAAAATATATATTTCGTATTTATAAAGTCGTATAAGTGTAATAATACATATTATAGCAATTAGAGCACTGTGATTCGCTACGTTCACAAGATAGTTTTATATATAACATTGCGTATAACAATTTTTGTAAGTACGTTAAAAATTTTGCAAGCAATAGGCTATTGCACGTCCGGAATGTTATCACTGGCTGTAAAGATCCAATCATAAGTTTGGTCTCTAGACTATCATCGATTGAACGCGAAATTGTATCGATTGAAATCGAAATTGTACTGGAGCAAATTCTGGTAAGCTTATGCAAATCCAAATTCTTTGGTGCATTCGTAAGTCGCCTTGAGTAGATTTGTTTAGAGTTTATCATACGTCTCGTAATCCAGTTGATTGAAACTGCAATTAAAAAATACAATTTTAGTCTTGTAATTTTATATTAATTTAATTTTAACTTATACACACATATGACAAGGTATTAAAACAATTTCTTTTTTCATATATTAACCAAATATGTGCAAATGAAAGCCTATCTGTCAACTTGTCTTCTCTGTGAATTTAGAACTTTTGTATGCCGTTCATGCCTTCTAACGCAGCAAAACTTTGTAACGGCACTTTAGATGTACCAGTGATAAATTGTAAGAACTTCGAACAATCCGCTTGATTAAAACCTTGCAATGCACCAGAACCATTGAATCTGTGAGTGGAAAAAAGATGGTATAATTCAAGTCTTTCAAACTTGAGCTAATACAAAATATCAAAATGTACCTACACACCAGAACCATTGAATCTGTGAGTGGAAAAAAGATGGTATAATTCAAGTCTTTCAAACTTGAGCTAATACAAAATATCAAAATGTACCTATAAAGACGTAGCAGTGTATTTATGATACTCAATATTTGCTTTAAGATCCTCCTTTAAGATATTTACAGTAAGCAAGCCACCGATCAATAGTTCAAGTTCTTGTTCATTAAATATGAAAATTGGTCGTTTAAGCATAATATCATAAAATCCTTCCAAGAATAGACCTGTAGTTAGAAAGATTTAAAATATAAAAATAATGTAGAACGTGAAAACGTAATTAAACAAATAGTTAAAACAAACAATATCTTTCTACTTAATTTTGGAAAATTTACTTACTGCTTACAAATTGCTCCAGTCATTTTCATTTGACACATGAGCCTAATATATTCAAGTTTGGTCTTTTCCATAACAATAACTGTATTACGTCCATTTGGTATTAAATTTCGCACATTGTTGACGCCAAATTAATTCACCTAGAAACAACGCATGTATTAAGTTAGAAAAAAAAATATATATATATATATATATTTTATAAATTCGCTTTATAAATTCGTTGTTACAACAACGATGATCTGAGATGCTTAGATATAGTTAAATAAATTATAATTATAACTGTAACAAATATTTAAAATTTTCATTTTTTATAATTGTTGTAGTTATAATTTATTTAACTACATCTAAGCATCTCAACTCATCGTTGCTGTAATGACGAATATATAAAGCTCAATTAGACCAAAACCGATCAAATACGGAAAATGTGCGAATATTTTTTTAAAAAATCTATTTGAAAAATATTTGCGAGTATACTTATATTTCCTCCAAGGTACCCAAATTTTATTTGCGACACCTTGTATACCAACGTTTGACATTTCGCGCTAACCTCCGCAACTACAGTCGTTCTCATCTCTCGTTATAGTTGCGCGTTCAGAAATGCATCCCAAAAAAAGTGTCGCAACTATAATGAAAACGACTGTACACCCAAGGACTTTGATTCTATCCATGGGGAAATTTTCCAAACTGAGAAGTCACCACTTTCTACATACTCGCAGTTCATGATTAATAAAACGACTAGAGCTTATTGGTCGTTACGTTAATCATGAACTGTAAGTATGTAGAAAGATAGCGATTTCTCAGTTTGGAAAATTTTCCCATGGACAGAATCAAAGTCCTTGGGTGTACAGTCGCCTGCATTATATACTACGTTTACACGGTCCAACTAACGCCGAAGTTACAACGGCTATGTTCCGATATTAACTGCCAGTACTGAAAATGTATAGTATATGTGACGTGAACTATAAATTTTCAGTACTACCAGTAAAAACGGAACACAGCCAACATCGATGTTATGATACTAGCTAATCACAGTCTTTCCATTCTTCTGAAGAGTACTCGTGATTGGCCAGTTTTATAACATCGATGTTATAACCACAGTATATACAGGTTGTGTTCCGATATTAACTGCCAGTACTGAAAATGTATAGTATATGTGACGTGAACTATAAATTTTCAGTACTGCCAGTAAAAACGGAACACAGCCACAGTAGCGCAACTCTCCCGATTTCAGCGTGTACGAAATTGAACTGCACATGCGCGAGCTAAGTAGGTAACCAATCACATAACAGATTTTCTGTCGCATTTTCTCTTACTGTTTTTCTATAGCTCTTTCTGTCACACATTTAAATGCCATGTAGAATTCGGTTAGAATTGGCGGGCAAGGTCCGTGGATTGGCGTTGGAGGGGAAGGAAGGTCGTTGCATAGCCGCCATTTTCGAGACAGCGAGTCAGTGTTAGTGTATGTACGTAGATAGTAAGGTACTACAGCTATTAGTTGTGTGAGTGAGCGAGTGTGCAGTAAAAGTATGGCCGCCGCCATTTTCGTTCCACATCGTTGAAGTGGATGCAACGACCTTTCTTCCCCTCCAACGCCAATCCACGGACCTTGTTGGCGGGAGCAGACGTTTAGCTATACATTAGCTGTATAGAATCGAAGTGAAAAGCTGTATCAAAAAAAATAGATAGTGAGAAGTGTTCAGTGCTCAGTGGTGTTCAGTGACTGAGTGGAAATTAATATTAACTGTCGAGGAGAATCTTTGTTCAGAGAATAGTTGATCTGTATAAATTTTAATTATAAGATTTATACAGATTTTCTATTCTCTTCTAGAAGCACCTTTGATCTTAGCTTTGTTGCAGGTGCAGCTTCTTGGAAGATACAGATAATAAAATATAAGGAAAGAGGATGTCAGCTTCTAAATCAAGTTTATGGTGTGTCGTAAAGGAGTGTAACAATACTACGGAGAAAAGACACTTCTTTTTATTTCCAAAGGAATATGATAGGTACTGTTTTGTTTTATAATTTTTTTTTAAACATATGCAATTCAGTATTATATTTATTTTATATTATATCTATCATCTATGTATCTATATATATATTTTTTTTTTTAAATTTTTTATATTAATAATTTTCTGTAAAATTCATAGATGGTTGCAATGGATACGTGCATGTGGAAGGTATGATTTAGAGGTAATGGGTCCCGAATACGCTCATCGCAACTATCGACTGTGCCACTTGCATTTTGAAGAAAAGTGGTACAAAATAGGCAAAAGTAGAGCCAATCTTCATCCTGATGCAATACCAACTATATTTTTTGGAACAAAGTAAATAATGCATTTTTAAAACATAGTTTCTAAATAATATATGTTTTTCTAATGAACAACAATTAATAATATATAAAATAATATTTTATAACTTTTATAGCAATACATCTGGAACATCAGAAAATGTTGGAAATATAGTTGAGGCTTGTCAAAAAGAAGAAACAAGCAGGTTTTTAAACTTTTACATATTTCACAATATTTTTTTAAAGAATTTTTGCTATCCGTTATTCAATATAATACTTTATAAATATATATTTTAGATAAATCAATAAAAATTTATTTATTTGGATAAAGTTATGTAAATAGGCGGTAATATTAAAAGTATATATTATACTACTGTGTCCAAAAAGTAAGGTGACATTGCATTTATTTCGAAAATTCTTTATTTATTCTTGCAAATCAATTTCGTCCCCTTCAAAGTAATCCCCCCCTGATATAATACACTTATTCCAACGGATTTTCCAATCTTCGAAACAGTTGTAATAATCGATTTCAGGAATGGCCTTTAGCTCCTTCTTCGCAGCGGCTTGAATCTCTTCTATCGACTCGAAACGGTGATTCGTGATTTTTTAACCAAAAACTCGACTAATATCGTTCCACAACCACCGTATTCACCTGATTTGGCTCCATGCGACTTCTGGCTATTCAGCAAACTCAAGCGGCCGCTCCGGGGACACCGTTTCGCTGCGAAGAAGGAGCTAAAGGCCATTCCTGAAATCGATTATTACAACTGTTTCGAAGATTGGAAAATCCGTTGGAATAAGTGTATTATATCAGGGGGGGATTACTTTGAAGGGGACGAAATTGATTTGCAAGAATAAATAAAGAATTTTCGAAATAAATGCAATGTCACCTTACTTTTTGGACACAGTAGTATGTTTCAGCAATATCCAGTCAACAGAAATATTGCCCATGGATACCTATGCCGACATTGCTAAACCGTGAGTTCTTATTTATAATTACATAAATACATTTTAATTATAGTATTTGTAAAAATATAACATTTAGGGCATTTAATTATTATTTTAAAATATATATAATTTTTTCAAATTATATTTCTCACAATTTTATGTGTTATATTATAATTTCACTATATTTCTCTCTTACTATATTTTAAATAAAATAAAAACACACTTAAAAGTAATGATTGTATAACAAATTTCAGAATATATTTTAGTTATTTACTAGTTTACTTATATATGTATATCTAGTTATACTCAATCTCTTTAAATTCATTTTTTTATGTCTTCCCAGTTTTATATCTTAATTTTCAACGTTTTTACAAAATTATTCTGTTTCTGTTTGTGTAGGAGTACATCCAGCAATACTGATTTATCAACTGTGACAGAAAGTCCGAGGAAGAGGAAATTAAAAGACCGAAATTTAAAGTTAAAGGCAGAAAATAAAATGCTGCGAGAAAGAATTAGACGGCTTCAAAAGAAGATCGAAAAATTGGAAAATATAAGAAAAAATAAGGAAGATGTCAAGGAACATGAGAGTCTTCGTCAGTTAGGTTGTAAGTTACTACCTCCAAATGTGGCACAATTATTATCTGCACTGGGAGAGAAGATATAATCCACATATATTATATCCACGTTCATGTTTTATTAATGTTTATGATTTAATATTTATTGCTTTATTTTTTAGGATTAAGATGTTTTAAAACTGATTATGTATTTCTCGGGTGCGATGTGGTCTGCATTCTTTTCCTTAACTGTCACTATTTCTTTTTTATTACTGGTGCAACTGTGTGTGTAAGATAAGGTGCATTAGAATGTAAGATAAAATATTAATTTTTTTTATCTTTTTTTTTTCTTTTTTTTACATAAATAGGTATTCCTGTTTCTTGTGCCAAAAATTATAATAGCTGCATTAATAAATAGAAAACTACAAGAAGAAGAAGAATTGTATAAATACTACTATTATATATAAAAAGTTTGAAATTGTGTATAACTTTCAAAATATAAATTTTTATTAGAAGTTAATTCATTTATAATTACATAATGTTAATATTAGGTTAATAAGAATTTTAATATAATGTTTGTTTTATAAATATTATTAGTCTTATTTTAATTGTTTCTATTATTCCCCGTATGATCTAAACATTTATAGAAAGATTTTACGTATCACTCTTAAATACACTTCGTATCAAATTTTTATAATCAGTTAAAAATCTATAAATTATGTATATGATTACAAAGTAAAGTTATTTAAGCCAAATGTGTATAAACAAACTTATTTTTACCTTTCTAATTTGTCCCATGTAAATTTCACCTTTCACTGTAAGAATGTGCTCTCTGATTTAAAGTTCTAAGACTCAACTTATGTAATTAAAAATATTACAAGTATTAGAACAACTTAAATTTCTTTATTTTATCATTATAAACTAGATCTAAATGTTTAATCATCAGAAAAATTCATTGTAATAAAGATAAAGCAATAACAGTTATGATTTAGATTCAGTTTTGCGAAAGCGAATTACCTCTAAGACTCAACTTGTGTACTTAAAAATATTTATGATAAATATTTATGATCAGTCCAATCTACGGCCATAAAAACATTTATTAAATGTTTTGATAAATGTTTATAAAATATTAAAATAAATATTATAAATATTTAGTAAATATTTTATAAATATTTTATGCTATCTGGGATATATATATATATATATTTACTTTATGTTTTTACTTTATGTTTTTACTTTATTTAGTTTTATTTTAATAAAACATTACTATTTTATACTTTATATTTATAATTTACTTTATTATGGTTATACTTATTTTAAACACCACGCGCGCACATATGCTAATGAGGTTATTTAAACTGATGGACTTACTACTTGAACAATGCTACAAATCTATAAAAAATAAAAACACGTTCTTTAGGGATTTTTGTTGGTACCAACATTATCGCGGCCATTTTTCGGGAAATTTTCGGCTAACCCGTAAGGCTCAATGCACACAGGACACGTCAACGCGTTACGCGTGGCGAATAGCCAATCATTCTTTTGCTTTCTTATTTCTTGTCATAAAAACGAAAAAATGATTGGCTATTCGCCACGCGTAACGCGTTGACGCGTCCTGTGTGCATTGAGCCTAAGTTGGGCTGTGTAAACTAGAGTCCTATATAACGCTGCGTTCAGATTCTCCACTCGGTGAGTGATCTCTGGGTGACTGGGTAAATGGGCGGAACTAATGAAAAGCTCCCTAGTGGTTTATGGAATCTGAACGCACTCTCAAACATTGGGTGTGTTTAGCAAATAACGCTGAGAAATAGTAACATAAATATCTCAGATTCAGAATAAATTACATAATAAATTAAGATAAACGATAAAGATAATACATAAATATTTTACTATGAATATTTTTATCAATATAACTAAAGTAGATGAAAATTAAATGTTAGTAGAATAGAACGAATCAATTTAAACAATGAAAATAAATTTTTATTTTAACAAATTAGATGAAGATATATATTGCGCATAACATCTAATATATGTATAGGCTTGTTTTCTATTCCTGCACTAGACTGCACTGGAACGTTCCTTCTTGTTTTTACTAACTTTCAAATATATATCTATTTCACTTTAAGTGCACACTAATTCAGGGAGTTCAGGAACAGAAAACAAACAGTATATTTTATTAGTATCAGAAAATATTTAATAATACTAAAAATCTTTAACATACTAATCTCAAATATAAATATTTATATAACGGTTTTGTGAGACTGTAGACCAAGAAACCTTACATTAATAGAATAAAAGATTAATATTTATTAATCTGTAATTACATAAACAGAATAATAAACAAAACGTTTAAACTTTACTTGGTTATTAACGTTTTTCTTTATTATATTTATACATTTTAATTTTTATTTACTATAATATTTTAAATTAAATTTATTTTTTTATTTTAAATTTGTTTTAAATATACGAGCTTTATCACAAATATATAGAAATTTTTATAGCGATACATTTTGGAACGCACCTTTATGTCACCCACCCGTTTCACCCGGCTCAAGGACCCATGTGGTTTTTCCACTCTCTCGGGATAGACAGAGTGATAAAGTGAACGACCCACCTAATGTCCGGTAGGGGCACTCTAAAGGAATCTGAACGCTCTTTAGGTGCCTGGGTGCACTCGGGTGGGGAATCTGAACGCAGCCCAAGGTAGCGAGGTAGTGCGAAGCTCCGATTCGTCCTTACTTGGTCGCTGGGCTGGTGGTTGCGACCGGATGGGGAGGTCCCTTGCTCGAATTAGGCGTTTCCTCGGCAGAGTTAGCAAGTTCTGCCTAGGCCGTCGACTCCTGGGCAGGAGTCGGTCAATTGAGAGTACAAAGTACTCAACAATAGGTTACTTCAGATGCCGGTGCGGTACAGAGGCCCCTAGGAGCTCACTCTGTGAGTGCGAAAAGGCTGCTGGGCTTGGTTCCGCCCGCGCTTATATCCCCTTGGTGGATGCTTTTTAAACACGAGAAAGCGTCTGCGCTCGGCCGTGTCGCCACCTCGCGGCGGTAGCGCGCACTAGCGTTTGGCGAGCGCGCGCCCGCGAGCGCGCGTAATGGTGGCGCCTAATGGAACGGCTGCCACAGAATATTAGAATATTTCAGTATTTATGCATACATAAAAAATTTAAAGAAAAAATTTAATTACTTAATATTTTTGAAAAATGTTCTGTAATTTGTATAAAAAGTATATCTCAGAAAACTTTTTATCAGCAATAGAGCTAATGATGTCTTTCTTCTCAAATCGATTTTTCTAGAGTTTTATTTTTTTTATATACTAAAATTATTACATACGTTTATAAACTATAAAAAAAATAGAAAATTGCAGTATATTTTTCTTCCACTGTTTATTTTGAAATAAAATTGTTACAGCATGAAATATCTTCTGTGTTTGATCAAATTAACCAAAGCATATGTACCCGATTAGATAATCTTAATCAAATAATCGATTTTTAATAAAGCAATAAAAATAAAGCAATTTTTGAAAAAATATATTTAATCAAAAGTGTTATTATCTTAAATACACAAAAATAAAAAAAATACTTTTAACAATAATCTTAACTCGAACAAATATCGAAACGATCTCAATTTTTTTATTATTTTATCTAGTCAGAAATAATTCTTTAAAAAGAAAAAATTAATTATTTTTCGTGTTTGACGGGATGTTCTCGGAAAATATCAAAATAGCTCCTTGAAATGATATCGTTTTGATGTCAAATGAAATCGAAAATTACTCGAAATTGGAGTCAAAAATCTATCGAAATTAATAAAAATTTTGAAAATTTTTGACTTGCATTTTCGACATCGAAACGAAATCGTTTTGAGGAACTATTTCTGACTGGGTAGAAATTAGCAATATTAAGTAGCGTGAGAGATTGTTGGAAGATCCGTTAACTTTTAGTGGTCCTGAAAACGTATGTTTCTTCCAGTACTCGTGATACATTTACATTTAAGGCTCTAATAAATGCCGATTGCATTTCAAAGCAATAATCTCTTGTGATAGAGTATTAGATCAATATAATCGTAACAAAAATTAACCCTTTCGCGTACAACATCGTATGAGATTCGTGGTAAGAAAATCGGGCCAAACATAAGAACTACGGGTGAAGGCCGTGGTACCTTGATCGAGCCAAACGTAAATAATATGTGTCAAATTCGTGGTTTGTAGATACGTAAACAACACGTTAATCGCTCGATGGTGACCGACCTTGGTGTTGTTTATGACACACGCCGTCGGAATTTAACTCCTACGGCAAAGTATTAAGAATTGCGAGCGGCTATTCAATGACGTATCTGTTAATTCTTCGCAGTATAGGTAGTATACAAGAAAAGTGCCACCAATATGTAGTATATATGCACATCTAAAAAAAAAAACAATTTACGTTTATGTAATATGTATGAAACTTGAAATTTTATAGTTTTTGAGGTTCCTGAGTCAGAATATATTAAAATTTTACAATTCAAAATGGCGGATTGTAATTTGAGAACCTAAATAAAAGATAAAAAGCAATAAAAGCCACGCAAGGTCTTTGTGCAATAAATATAATGCAATATGTATTTCAATATTAAGCAAACATTTCAATCCCATATCGAAATATTCTTGATACATAACGTAGGTGGACTAACAACGATCACCAATACATTACGATTAAAATGCGAAAATCATTGTAAGTCCAATTATCCACTGAAAATGATTCGACGTAGTGTCAAAACGTTCATTTAACATTGAAATACATATTATAATTTTCGCACAAAAACCTTGCGTGGTTCTCATTTTTTCGAGTTTATTCAACTTTTATTTATCTGAGCCTGACACTGATGCTTTAATTTTAAGAATCCAATTATTTTTCCAAATTTTAATCCGCCTTATTGAAACCGCCACTTTAAAGAATAAAATTTTGATATACTCAAATTCAGCAACCTCAAAAACCACAGGATATCAAGTTTCATACAAATCGAAAAAGATTAAATAGGTTTTTCTTTGCTTATATGCCACATATACACTGATAATCTTCTTTCTGTGCACACAAACTGCATAAACTGTGTTAATGTTTGACTGTGGATGTTATTTAGTATAAAATAATGTGGTCCCGAAGAGTTCATGTAGTCACAGCAGTGTCCCGAAAGTATAGAATATATAAATGCTATATATAAAATTACGAAAGATATCAACATTTAATTAAAATTATTAGTTTGTATACAACTAATATAAAAAAAAGTGAGCTCTTGAATGTACGAGGTGTGTTCAAAAAGTATCGCGAATTTTGTGTTTTTTCAAAAATTATTTATTTATTCATGAATATCTATTTTGTCCCCTTCAAAGTAATCCCCATGAGATATTATACACTTGTGCCAACGGTTTTTCCAATCTTCGAAGCACTTCAAAAAATCATGTTTTTTCATCTTGTTCAGCTCCTCCTTCGATGCCGTCTTTATCTCGTCAAGCGTAGCGTAACGTCGTCCTTTCATGGGCCTCTTCAGTTTAGGGAACAAGAAAAAGTCACAGGGGGCCAGATCTGGGGAATACGGTGGCTGCGGCATCATTAGTGTGTTGTTTTTGGCCAAAAAGTCGCGCACAAGCAACGATGTGTGAGCAGGGGCGTTATCGTGGTGCAAAAGCCAATTTTTGTTCTTCCACAAATCCGGGCGTTTCTGGCGGATTGCTTCGCGCAAATTGCGCATAACTTGCAGGTAATATTCCTTATTGACCGTTCTACCCTGTGGCAAGAACTCATGATGCACCACGCCCCTGCAATCGAAGAAAACTGTCAGCAAAACTTTCACATTC
This sequence comes from Solenopsis invicta, assembly GCF_016802725.1. Taxonomy (NCBI): domain Eukaryota; kingdom Metazoa; phylum Arthropoda; class Insecta; order Hymenoptera; family Formicidae; genus Solenopsis; species Solenopsis invicta. The sequence goes on along the minus strand of NC_052664.1, from coordinate 9,511,956 downwards.
GACCGAACTTGGCGCGCTTTTTTCGGTCTTGGTTCGTGCGGCAGCTTCCATTGAGATGATTGAGCTTTGGTTTCCACGTCATAACCATAAACCCACGATTCGTCACCAGTTATGACCCTCTGGAGCAAATTTGGGTCGTCGCGGACAGAGTCCAACATCTCATTAGCAATGTTCATGCGATGCTGTTTTTGGTCGCAATTGAGCAATTTTGGTACGAATTTCGCGGCGACCCGTCTCATGCCCAAATCATTGATAAAAATCGAATGGCACGAGCCAATCGATATGTTTAGGTCCTCAGCAACTTCTCTAACGGTGATTCGACGATTGGCCAATACCATTTTCTCCACTTCATTAATTTTTTCGTCTGTTGTTGAAGTGCTCGGGCGTCCGGCACGCTCTTCGTCGTTCACATCTTCTCGGCCTTCTGAGAACATTTTGTACCACCGATAAACGTTGCTTCGGTCCAAGGTAGCTTCTCCGTATGCCACAGTCAACATTCGGAATGCATCCGCGCACTTAATTTCGTTTTTCACACAAAATTTGATACAGGTTCTTTGATCCATTTTTTTGAATAGGTAAAAATCGAAGACGATCCAAAACACGTGCAAGCAAAGCAGCTGTCAAGAATTAAGTGAACATTCAAAATGGCCGAGCTTGTCGGCATAAGTGAGAGACATGAGTACCAACATAACGCCACAAAAAGATCGAAATTCGAATATACGTAACCCGCGAAAATTCAAAATTCGCGATACTTTTTGAACACACCTCGTATATTCTAATAGTATCATTTTTTTGATAAAATTGAAATTAATATCCTAAATATTTAAGATTATATTTCTTTTTGTACATAAAGTGTATAATTCCAGGTTGGACCTGAAAACATACATTTAATCCGAAAAAGATCCGGGTCCAACCTGGCAACAGCCAAAGGTCCCGGAAATATCCATTTTATTTGAAAAGTCCCTGTAGTCATTCTTAGACACACACACCCACGCGCACACACACACACACACACACACACACACACACACACACACACACACACACGCACGCACGCACGCACGCACACGCACGCACACACACGCACACACACGCACACACACGCATACACACACGCACACACACACACGCACACACACGCACACGCACGCACGCACACACACGCACGCACGCACGCACGCACACACACGCACACACACGCACACACACGCATACACACGCACACACGCACGCACGCACGCACGCACGCGCGCGCGCACATTCTTTTGTATAAAGGCAAACATTGAGATCGGTACAGAAGTATCAGAGTATAAATACACTCACTTGTTGCAATTTCCAATTTTATTTAGATAAAAACCCCAACATATGTTCCCTCTTTAAAAGAGCGTTAAAGATATTCTTATACAATGTTACAATTAACAATCACTGCAGCAAAACGTAATATCTTAAAAATTATTAGACCAAATGCTGAATTTTTGCTTATTTTAAATTTTTATATTCAGTTTGTGTATGTAAAAAGGCACCATAACTTTAAAATTACCTACACCCTTGTAAAATGGTATTATAGAACTAAATAACTTTAGAATGAAATATTGTCGATTATAAGCAGCATATGACTGCAAAAAAAAAAATATTTTCAGCAAAGATCGGACAAACGTGTATCAATTAATACAAAGTATTATAAGTATATATTATTTAATATTTAGTATGTATTTATTGTGTATTTGGTAGTAGATATGTTATGATACAAAATGAGAGATCCTCTTCAGAGATTGGCTGATTTTCCCAAAGCATTAATGTGCATTCCGCACTTGCGCAAACCATCCGTTAATCTCTGCGCGAGATCGACGTCTACCCGACCAAAGTTTCGTACAGCTCGTTCAACGATGAACGTCGAGGCATTACGTAGACTCCCGACCATGTTCTGCACCAATCTCTCTCTAGCCGGCTCGTCGAGAATTTTCTTCCAAAAAGTACTAGCTTGACCAAAGTCGTCCTCATCTATAGGATCGTGACGGTCCACTTCTCCGCTTACGTGGAATGGCGGTGAGCGAGCGGTCGGACACTCCTTTGGTCCGGAGAAACTGTTCGGATAATAATTCGGTGCGCCACCATGGTTGTATATCGGCATAAAACCATCCCGTTGGTAATGCATCGCGGAAATTGCCTACAAAATTAGTAAGTTACGTTAACCGAGAAGTTAAGTATATAATGTCAGTAACATATATTTTAATCAATTATAATTAATAATTATTATATTAATATTATTATATCTAATGTTAACATTAAATAATACAATATTGATAAAATATATCTTATTAGTTTGTATATAATATGTAAGTAGTGCGATTTATTTTAATATTTAATTCTCAAATGTAAAATTTTTAATAATTAAAATTAAATATTAATATATTTAACATAATTATATATACAGGGTGTTCCAGACCAATGTATACAGATTATCACGATAAGGTAGAAAAGAATGAGATAAATCAAAAGGTCTAATACCATTTTGCAATATTTCCAATAATTTTTGAATAATAAAATATTAAAGTCAGCCAAATAAGAGCGCACGAAGAGACAAGCAATCGCTCGCCTGAGCCGTAGGACCGCTTACCGCTGCCCGACTGTAGGCAAGAGTAAATGGCGCGCGGCGAGGGAAAGAATAGCTTGACACCACACCGCTCCCTCATGCCTCCGCACCGCGCCAAGGCTTCAATATTTTATTACTCAAAAATTGCAAATATCGCAAAATGGTATTAGACTTTTTGATTTATCTCGATCCCTTCTACCTTATTGTAATAATTTATACAGGATGTCCCAGACCAATGTATAAAGATTACTACGAAGAGGTAGAAGGGACCGAAATTAATCAAAAAGTTTAATAACAATTTGCGATATTTGCAATAATTTTCGTGTAATAAAATATTAAAGTCAGCCGAATAAGAGCGCCCGGAGAGGAAAACGGTTGATCGTCTGAGCCGTAAAACCGCCCGGCTCGACGCGATGCGGTGCCAAGCTATCCTTTCCCTTGCCGCGCGCCACTTACCGTTGCCTACAATCGGGTCGCAGTGGGCGATCCTACGGCTTATTCGGCTGAACTTAATATTTTATTACTCAGAAATTATTGCAAATATCGCAAAATGATATTAGACTTTTTTATTTATAGTATCTTGATCCCTTCTACATTATCCTGATAATCTTTATACATTGGTCTGGGACACCTTGTATACATTGGTCTGGGACATCCTGTATATACGGAATGTTAAAAAAAAAGGGTCACATATTTTGATAACAGGTAGTGTTGGTCAAAACAAGAAAAAAAGGTTTAATTAACATGAGTCCTAAGACTAATATCTTTAAAGATACTAGCTAATTCGTTATTTGGGCTCTTTGTTATTTTCTTATTAGTCGTGTCATCTTTAGAATATAATGAACAAAAGAGTAGGCTTGTAGTATCTATTACGAACCAAACGTAAATATCAGGAGAGAGAAATAAAGTTAATAAACGTGATTTGAAAGAGTGCGTAATTCTCTAAGACGTAGGGCTGAAACATGCATGAGAGTAAATGGCAATCACATAGAGCAACTCTTCTAATGCCAAGTCAGAATTAAAATTTTTTGGTTTTTATAAAAAAAATAGTTTTTATTTTGTTATCATACATTCAGTTTCTTTACTTCAGTTTTTTTATGGAAGATAATATTATAGATTCCATTTTATGTTAAAATAAAAATTTATCTCTCTTTGTTTATTTTTTTATTTTTTAAGACACCTAGAAAAAAGATATTCCCATTGTACCCCATTCTCCCCAACTCCTTTGTTCATTACATTTTAAAGATGACACAACTAATAAGAAAATGACAAAGAGTTCAAATAACAGGATAGCTTGTATCTTTGAAGATATTAGTCTTAGGACCCATGTTAATTAGACCTTTTTTTCTTGTTTTTAACACTACCTGCTATCAAAATATGTGACCCTTTTTTTCAACACCCTATATACAGTAGCGATGGTGGGAGAAAATTATGAGTCAAATTCCTTCTGCACATGCGTTGGCTGTACAACCAAAAATATGGCGGACTGTCATACCAATATCACATAATATCACATATGTACGAGGTGTGATCAAAAAGTAAGGTGACTTTTCATTTTTATAAAAAAATATTCATTTATTCATCCAAAATTATGTTATCCCCTTCAAAATAATCCCCCTCTGATACAATGCATTTGTGCCAGCGCTTTTTCCAGTCGTTAAAACATTTCTGAAATGCACTTTTGGGTATTGCCTTGAGCTCCTCCAGCGATGCAGCCTTAATCTCCTCAATCGTCGCAAATCTTCGTCCTTTCATAGGCTTTTTTAATTTTGGGAAGAGGAAAAAGTCGCAGGGGGCCAAGTCTGGTGAATACGGTGGCTGAGGCATGATGATAGTATTGTTTTTGGCCAAAAAAGTACTCACTAGTAACGATGTGTGCGCAGGTGCATTATCATGGTGCAGAATCCATGAATTTTCTTTCCACACTTCCGGGCGTTTTTTTCTTATTGATTCACGCAAACGCCGCATAACCTCAAGGTAATACTCCTTGTTTACCGTACGACCTTGTGGTAGGAATTCTTGATGCACAACGCCATGGTAATCAAAGAAAACTGTGAGCAAAACCTTCACATTCGAACGAACTTGCCCAAGCAGAACAGGGAGTCATCAAGATGTCAAAATGATGTCAAAGTGACTGCAAAATGATCATTAAAAGTCACTTTTCAATCAATTACGATTCATTTTGATGTCATTTTGACACAATTGTGAATCACTTTGATGTCATTTTGACTTGTTGTTCTGCTTGGGTGGCGTGCCTTTTTCGGTCTTGGCTCTCCTGGGCTCTTCCACTGGGATGATTGGGCTTTGGTTTCGACGTCATAACCATATACCCATGTTTCGTCACCAGTTATAACCCTTTTGAGCAGATCAGAATCATCATTGACGTCGTTCAACATGTCTTGGGCGATGTTCATGCGATGCTGCTTCTGATCAAAATTAAGCAGTTTTGGAACGAATTTCGCTGACACACGTGTCATACCCAAAACATCCGTTAAAATTGATTGGCACGAGCCAAACGATATGTTAAGATCATCAGCTATTTCTCTAATCGTGATTCGACGATTTTTCAACACAATTTCTTTCACTTCCTGAACATTTTCGTCGGTTTTTGACGTGCTGGGGCGTCCAGAGCGAGGTTCATCGTTAACATTTTTTCGGCCCTCTTGAACTAACTTATACCATTTATAAACATTTTTTTTGCTCAAAGTTGACTTACCGTACGCCACTGTCAACATTTCAAGAGTTTTTGAACACTTAATACCATTTTTTACACAAAAATTAATACAAACTCTCTGCTCCATTATTTTCAACAGCAAAAAATCGCCGAGCACGCAAACACGAGTCTAACCTTTATGCCTCTCACATAAAAACAACACATGCTATATAGTCAAAACTGTGAACATATGATCGTGACGAGTGTACCAACACAAAAAAAAAATTTGAAATTAGAGTGTACAGAGCGCGCGAAATTCAAAAAGTCACCTTACGTTTTGATCACACCTCGTAGTTAAGCTGCACTAAACTGCGACAATATGCCGGCAAATAACATAAGTGTAAAAATTAGTAAAGCTGAGTATAACATTTATTTTATTATAATTTAATATAAATGCAAAAGGAGGCTATTCTTATGCTTTTGCTACGTGCAAAAATATTTTTGGAAGGACAGAAAATAAAATAAGTTTCTTTCGGTTTTCTAAGGATATTGAAATTATAATTCTACTGAAAACAATCTTTATGGCAAATTATTAATGTCGAATAAAGAGTTTAAATATAGCTCTCCTATACAATCGTCAAAATGGCTGACAATCACGTGATGAGGACCACTGACATCCAAGAAGCTGACGGCTACTGTCGCTACTGTATATACTGTGACCAGACTACGGGCAAACTTCATCTCACACTCTGTATATATAGACATTTAATATACAGTGTGTCCCAGACCAATATATACAGATTATCACGATAAGGTAAAAGAGATTGAGATAAATCAAAAAGTCTAATACCATTTTGCGATATTTGCAATCATTTTCAAATAATAAAATATTAAAGTCAGTCGAATAAGAGCGCGCGGAGAAACAAACAGTCACTCCTCTGAGCTGTACGACCGCCCACCCCAGGGAAAAATGATAGGTCAAATCGACGTCAATTTTTACGTCGATGGCGTTTAAAACATTTCCAAGTCGAGACATCGACGTCAATTTGACGTTGATGTTTTCCAACAATTTGACGTTGATTGCATCGACGTCAATCAGACATCAACAACATTTACAATCTTTGATAGGTTTAGTCAAATAATACCGATAAAAAAATTTAAGTTTAATAAAATTTAAAAATTGAATAAAACAATAAATTAATTAAAAATTGCATTAAAAGAGATTAAATTAAATTAAATTAAAAGTTAATTCTTAAAAGTATTATTTGTATTGTTTTAAATAAAAATGTAATTTTTTAAAATTAGATTTTTAAAATTATTTTAAATAAATAAACAATAAGAAAACATATATGAACATATTTTATATATAATTACATATATTTTGTACATAACAATTTTTTACCGGTAATCGAAATTTAAAATTTAATTATGTATGAAACAGAAAATTAAATTATTATTATTATATTTAATTGTATGTATAGAAAAACTTATTTACATGGTAACATGCTTTAAATTATTTAGATGTTTAGGTTTCCGTTATTGGGTGCATAGAAAAATGGAGCGCTGCAGAAACTATAATAAAATGATAATAGAATTGATGTCAATTGACATCAAATTAATATCAATTTGATGTCAAAATCATTTCGATATTGATTCGATAGGTCATTTCTCGTTGAGTTATATAGTAATACCGACAAAAAATTGTAAGTTCAATAAAATTTAAAAATTAAATAAAAAAATAAAGTAATTAAAAATTGCATTAAGAAATTAAATTAAGTTAAATTAAAAATTAATGTTTAAAAGTATTATTTGCATTGTTTTAAATAAGAATGTAATGTAATCTATTTGACACTTATACGTCAACATCTATACTATCTATATTAATTTTTCAAAATTTATAGATATATATTATATATTAGATTTTATTTTTCTAATTTTATAAATTGTTTAAATGTAATGCATAATATAAAAATTTTTAAAAATTTTTAATCAGTTGCATTAAGAATCCTAAATACTCACAGCGACTACATTTAGGAATACTGACATTAGTAGCGAGAAGTGATATGCTGAGACGCTGAAAATTCTTGCGTGCTATTTTTAAATAAAAAGCTATTTTGATAAAATAACATTGTAAATCATTTTAAGTAATTTTTAAAATTGTTCAAAAACTATTTTTTTTCTTGACAGTTGTTTATTAACTGTCAAAAAAAGTATAGTCTTCGGACAATTTTACAAATTTGTTAATATGATTTATAGTGTTGTTATCAAAATATCTCTTTATTTAAAAATGACACACAAAAATTGTCAGCGTTTCACATCACATAAAAATTCTATTTAATCATAATTTATAAAATCCTGTAATTTTGGATTGAAATGATAAATTTAATAAGTGAGTGCTGACGCCACCGCTAGGCGGCCACGTCGCGGTGGATCTTCTCGTAAGTCAAATGTGGCCACAGGCTTTATATCTAGGCGCTACCGCGGCCAATTTCCCAGCTCATACTTCAGTAAAATTTTTAGAAACTGGTTATAGTAACTTCGAGACGAATACTCGTTCTCGTTCTTTTTATACGTGGTGTGTGCGTGTGTGCGTGTGTGCGTGCGTGCGCGTGCGTGTGCGCGCGTGTGCGTGTGTGGAGCACTGTTCAACATAAAATTTTATTATAAATATGTTTTGGACCGATAGTGTAACAACACAATGATAGTAAGAAAGCCTTCTTCGGTCGCAACTAGGTCTTTATATTTATTCGTGTGATTTTATATACTTCTTTGAATTCAACTAGAATGTGCGCCGAATTAATTTCGGTCGTAACTCAGCATGTCGAATAGGAATTAGAAATATTACTATTTATATTAAATTGAATTTAATTTAAGTCGAAGAGCGTCTTGGCGGTGCCTCTACGAGACGTTTTCCCCACATCCAAGCGCTCCGATAATCATCACCGCTTACTCTACGTCGCCAAGAAGCTTTTACAAACAAAAAAAAATATAAGAAAGTTTTGGCCGATATGCAAGTGAGTATGTATTCTGTACACGCTTTTTGTCTTTAACGATAAATATCGGTGTTGTTACGCTTTTCTGCTGTGTAAAATATTTATGCAACAACACCGATAACTATCATTAAGAACAAAAAGCGTGCACAGAATACATACCCTCCTCCAAGTTGGTCAAAACTTTTCTTAATCTATTATTGTTTTGTTTGTGAGAGCCACGTTTTCCGGTAACGTAGCTAAGTTAAGTCGGTAGTGATGATCGTCGGAGCGCTCGGAAGTTGTAAAACGGCAGAGACATCACCGAGACGCTTTTCGACGATATCGAAGACACAGAAACAACAATGCTTACCGCGAAGTACATGTTGGCTGGTACCATCAGCAATTCTCACAAATTTTGCGGACCGGACTGAAAAACATGTTCGACACGCTCACGGGTTCGAGCAATATTGAGTAGTATGGCAACAACAAGACAAGAGAGATCGGAAGCAAAACTACGAATATAGATGGCGTTGATAGATAGAGAACGAACAAGGATAGCATATAGACATGCAAACGTGTCCATTTAGGGATATCTAGATTGTCCACAAATACATATCCTATGGATAGCTTATAGTAGTCCAGGGTATCCTGACCAGAAATGGACACGAAACGAATGTCCATAGGATATCCTGTGCTGTCTGGGTATTAGATTTTTTTATTTACCTCAATCCCTTCTACCTCATTGTGATAATCTGTATACATTGGTTTGGAACACTCTATATAGGACCGGATCCAATAGCGCACGGTGCAATAGCCCACCAACGAATCATCTTGACTTATCTAACCCAACCAACGGAAAAACTCTAAGCATCGGGCACTGTGAGTGGTGGTGTGCTATCGGTCCCGTGTGCTATCGTGATCCGCCCCCTTTATATAATTACGTGAGTCCGTTTGGGGTCGTTGGGGTCGTTAACGTATTTGGACGTGTTTGTTCGTTTCCAACATATTTTTTTAACCGTCGATTGCATCACAATTGGCAAGCCGAGACAACTATTGTTGTCTTTCGTGCTTTAATTTCTATACTAATTTTGTTTTTTAATACTGACTTTGCTTGTTAATACCAATTTTGCTTAAACGCATAATTTGCAATTTTGTTTCTATGTTCAACATTTTTTACTTGAGGAATGGCCGTAACGCTCCCAGTTCGTTGGCGTGGGAACGGGTGCCAATAATCATAAGAAGTATATAATTACGTACACCCAGCGTATTTGATTTTGTCCATGGAAAAATTTTCCAAACTAAACAGTCGCTATCTTTTTACATACTCGCAGTTCATGATTAATGTAACGACTAGAGCTTATTGGTCGATACGTTAATCATGAACTGCGAGTACGTAGAAAGATAGCGACTATTTAGTTTGGAAAATTTCCCTATGGACAGAATCAAACATGCTGGGTGTACACCCATGGAATTTGATTCTGTCCATGGGAAAATTTTCCAAACTAAGAAGACGCTATCTTTTTACATACTTACAGTTTATGATTAACGTAACGACCAATAAGCTCTAGTCGTTACATTAATTATAAACTGCGAATATGTAGAAAGTGGTGACTTCTCAGTTTAGAAAATTTCTCCACGGACAGAATCAAATTCCGTAGGTGTACATATAATTATATATAAAAATTTTTTTACCTGGTATAGTATTGTACTAAAATTATTTAATTTATTTTAATATATTGCAAAAATATTACCTTGTAAGGACAGTTCACTGCTAACTGAAGATGATTCGGACCCAGGCGATGCCTATGAGTGTCACCATATGCAAAGAGTCGACCTTGCAGCATCTTATCGGGACTCGGCTCGATACCAGGTACCATATGCGCTGGATCGAAGGCCATTTGCTCTACGTCGGCGAAGTAGTTTTCGGGGTTGCGATCTAGCACTAATTTTCCCACTTGTATCAGCGGATATTCCTTGTGTGGCCACACCTATAAAAGAAATTTGTACAGTTTTCTAAAAAATGTCTGTTAAAATATTAAGTATGTTAAAAAATAATTACTTTTGTCAGGTCAAACGGATTCCACTTCAAGGTCTTTGCTTGTTCAGCGGTCATCACTTGGATGTAGAATGTCCAGGACGGATATTGACCCTTAGCAATAGCATTGTAAAGATCTCTGATCGAGTAATCAGGATCAGAAGCACTAAGTTCGGCGGCTTTCTCTGCAAGAAGGTTCTTGATCCCTTGATTAGTCTGAAAGCAATAAATATTTATAATCGGATAGTTATATTAAATAGATATTAAATAACGTGTTATTTTTTTAAATATATGAAACAAACCTTGTAGTGGAATTTGCAGTAAACCATTTCATTTTTGCTGTTTACCAATTTGAACGTATGTGAACCATAGCCATTCATATGACGATATCCATCAGGAATGCCACGATCGCCGAAGAGGAACATAACTTGATGCGTTGTTTCGGATCTGAGGGAGATAAAGTCCCAGAACATATCAGCATCCTAAAAAAAGATTTTATTAGTATAGTCTTTGCAATGTAATTTATAATCTAGTTTTCATAATATAAGAAATATATTATGCACCAATGCGTTTACAATAACTTATTCTAGCAAGCTGCAAGCAGGCGTTAGTAAGTCGAACACTATACAAAAGTACATTAACAAGGAGACGTTAAATTAAGTTTTAAACAACAATTTTTTATTCTTAATTGGTTTAGGACGGTCATCTGCATATACATGTATGTAGTAATAACTCGAATATTTCAAAAATGCTTTAATATTTTTTAATGAATAAAATATCATTTTAAACAGGATTTTACGCTCTACATTTTGATGTCATCACCATCATACTTATAATTTTCGACTTTTTAGGATTACGTTTACTTAGACATTTAAGACCACTTCAATCAAACTCTGATTAATCTAATCGACCAATTAATCCCAATTAATTAATCGGTCGATTAGGTTATATATATATATATATATATATATATATATACTTTAAAATGGGTCACTTGGTGTGTGTGTGTGTATATATATATATATACACACACACACACACACACACCAAGTGACCCATTTTAAAGTATCCCCTAGAATATTTCGAAAACTAAGCATTTTTAGCAAAAATGTTTCAGACAACAGTTATATGATTTTGAGGGGGACATAAGTTGGTGTTATTAATTTGACCTTGAATAGTTGCTTGAAGGCCACGTAAAGGTTACTTTTAATTTTTTAAATAGAACGGCCTACTTTTTATTACATATTCTTGTAGCTTATCTCGAGACGTTTCCAAAACACTGTAAACAAATGTTTTTTTGTTAAGTATTTTTTGAGTTGTGAGGCTTGAAAGTTAATTTTTCAAGAAATACACTTTAGATAAAAAAATTAAAAAAAAACAGGTGTTTGATATTTTTTAAATGTTATGTAATAATGGCTATATTTTTTCATACCGCCGGCTTTAGCGTTACCCGATGTACACCGCGAAGAGGTAGCACGGTCGGATTTTATACATTTTGTAGCCTTTAAAAGGGTTGATGTTATAATTGATCTTTTTAAGCAATAAGGTGCTCAAAAGTGGCACCGTTAACCTGTTCACAAAGCTGGATTTGGCGTTGAAAATAAGTAACAGTATGCAGAAGAGTATCGCGTGAGATATTATTGCACGCTATTCTTTCTATCATATCGGCTCTGGTGGTTGGTCTTTCTCGATAGACATAATCTTTGAGGAAACTCCACAAGTAAAAGTCAGAAGCAGTTAAATCTGGTGACCTTGATGGCCATTTAATTGGACCTCCTCTGCCTATCCACTTTTCAGGATACATTTCGTTAAGGTAGTTCCTCACGACGTGTGCAAAATGTAGAGGAGCACCATCTTGCTGAAACCACATTCTCATTCTTGTATGCAGATCAACGTTTTCTAGCAAAAATGGAAGATCGTCTCTTAGCAGTTGCAAGTAACTTTCACCGTTGACAGTGTTATCAAAACAATAGGAACTAATGAGGTAGCCATTTACAATTCCGCACCACACATTGACGGTCCAGCGGTGTTGATGATTTGCTGCATCCAATATGGGTTTACGGGGGGCCAGTGGCTATTGTGTCGATTCAATGATCCATCACTGTGAAATGTGGCTTTGTCAGTGAACATTACGAACTTGAAAAAGTTTTCATCGTTTTGAATTTACTGTACTGTCCACTGACAAAACAATAGCCGTTCTTCGTGATCCTGCTTATTTAACGCTTGATTCAAGGACAAATAGTATGGGTGGTACTTCACAACTTTCAAGTATCTTCGCGCAGTCTCTCTTGGGATACCAATTTGAATTTAAATTTGGCGCGTTCATATGTTAGGGTTCAAATGAACTGCCGCCAAAACTGTAAGAAAGCGCGCATTCATACAATAATCGTCGAACATACGTCGTTTTCGTTGTCGCCGAATATTTCCTCTTCAAATTTTTGATTCAATTTTGCGAATTGCGGAAGCATTCGGGTGATGCAGTCGCATAGGATATCGTCTACGATACAATACTGCTGCTCTTTTAAAAAAACGGTGACATTTTCCTAGAACAAGGAGAATATCCACGATTTCATTCGGAGAGTAATTACCCATTCCGCCCGATTCTCAGATGATGTAAATCTAACAATTTCTTCAGAAATCGAAGTAACAGATAATGAAAACTTTCACACACAAGGAAGACACAAAACAAAAGACTTTATTGACTTTAAGGTTCAGATGTAACTACTTGGATGTAACGTGGATACAGTGTGGATAGAATGTAAACACTCATGTGTCCTTGAACCAAGCGTTAAATGAGCAGAACCTCAAAGAACGGCAATTGTTTTGTCAGTGGGCAGTACAGCAAATTCAAAACGATGAAAACTTTTTAAAGTCTGCTTCTGACTTCATGAGTACTTCTGCATACTGTTACTGATTTTCAACGCCGAATCTAGCTTTGTCAACAGGTTAACGGTGCCACTTTTGAGCACCTTATTGCTTAACCCGTTGTGGTTACGCCTCCAAAAAATAACGTAATGGTTACACTGGGTCCAGTTGACCCGACGCAAAAAAACAGTTGCCATTTGCGTACCTTTTGATGAATCGACTCAAATCCTTCACGAAAATGAAGTTTAAGACTTCTTCTTCGTAATCAAATCGTTTATGTATCCTTTATTAAATTTTTTAATATTGAAACGACACGAGAAAAAAAAATTTTGAAAAATGCCATTTTGTACTAAAAAATTTCTGAAAATTCTAATTTTTGAGTAAAATCAAAGTTATTACCGGGGTTCTACTCCAGAAGTAGTATACTTTTAAGGAAAAAATAGTATTATATCGAGCTTTTCAAAAAGTATATTTATTTTGAAGATTGAAGTTGGTAATTGTAATGAAAATCACGAAATGACATAAATTAATGTTGAAGGAGTAAAATAATGTAAAGAAATTTTTTTTTGTGTCAAAAACTATATATATTTTTGATTGGTCCTAATCCTAATAACATATTTTTGATTGGTCCTAATCCTGCGAAGAGAAAAGGGGTGTACGGGTGGTCTGAAACACCCTGTATAACTATATATGGCCTTGGGTCATCTAGACCCAGTGTAACCACAACGGGTTAAAAAGATCAATTATAACATCAGCCCTTTTAAAGGCTACATGATGTATAAAATCCGACCATGCTACCTCCTCGCGGTGTACATCGGGTAACGCTAAAGCCGGCGGTATGAAAAAATATAGCCATTATTACATAGCATTTTAAAAAATATTAAACACCTGTTTTTTTTTAATTTTTTTATCTAAAGTGTATTTCTTGAAAAATTAACTTTTAAGCCTCACAACTGGAAAAATACTTAACAAAAAAACATTTGTTTATAGTGTTTTGGAAACGTCTCAAGATAAGCTACAAGAACATGTAATAAAAAGTAGGCCGTTCCATTTAAAAAATTAAAAGTGACTTTTACGTGGCCTTCAAGCAACTATTCAAGGTCAAATTAATAACACCAACTTATGTCCCCCTCGAAACCATATAACTTTTGTCTGAAACATTTTTGCTGAAAATGCTTAGTTTTTGAAATATTCTAGGGGTTCTAATAATATTTTAAAATGGGTCACCCGGTATATATATATATATTAAAAACGTTAAATATATTAAAAATCTCAGTGAACACGCAATTTCGGCAGCGGACAGCTACATGTTATTAATTTATCAAGTCGATAAATATCTATCAATGTTAAATAATATTTGAATTAAACATAAATCGATATTAAGTAAATATTAAATAAATGTAAAATAAATATGCAATTAATATTAAATTGTTATAAAATATGCAATTAATGTTAAATGTTTATGAAATTATTGTTTCAAATAAAAAATTAATGTAAAATAAATATTAAATTATTGTTGAATAAGTGTTAAATTAATATTTTTAAAAATGTTGTTTCAAATGAAAAATTAATGTAAAAGAAATATTAAATTAATGTTAAATAAACGTTAAATTAATGTTTTTGAAATTAGTGCTTTAAATAAAAAATTAAGTATAAAGTAAATATTAAATTAATGTTGAATAAAAGTTAAATTAATGTTTTTTAAATTATTGTTTCAAATAAAAAATTAATGTAAAACAAATACTAAATTAATTTTTAAAAAATATTAAATTAATTTTTTTAAATCATTATTGCAAATAAATTATTAATGTAACATAAATATTAAATAAACGTTAAATAAACATTTCCCTAAATTATTATTTTAAATGACTAATTAATAAAATGTAAATGTTAAATAAACCTTAAATAAATATTAAATTTATATTCTCTCTAAATCATTATTTTAAATATTTAATTAATGTTAAATAAATATTTAATAAATGTTTAATAAATATTATTGTTATAATAAATTTTACAATAAATAATTAATATTAAATAAATATTAAAAAAACATTTAAAAAATATTGTGTGCTGATTCGGATATACTTTAATAATCATAAAACTCAACTTTAATAAATAAACTTAGATTTTATAACATTCTCCCTATTTTTAATCATATTTTTTAAAGATTTTATCTTTCATTACTTTTAATTTATATGATCCCGCGTTGTAGAATTTTTCGAAAAATTTACCGGTAACTTATTTTTCATTAATTAAATAAAATTTTTTGATTTTTGATTAATTTAATTATTCACAATTAATGTAAGCTAACAAAATTTAAATAATTAATTATCACACTAATTAACTTGAAATTCTCGAGTTTACTGTTGATGTTATAATATAAATGTAGGTATAGTACTTCAGTTCGCTGATTTTATAGTTTAACAGTTCCAATAGAATAATAGGTCTGATTCGTTTAGCTGAATGTATACAATGTTCTCATTGGAAGATTCATAGGAAATATCACGGAAACAACCGATTCATAAATAAGCATTACCTTAAGCATTACTTTGCAAAGACGATCTTATATCAAATAAAAACAACTTAGGCAAGAACTTCTTCGCCTTAAGTCTATGAAATGTACTACTATTGAGACGATAAGTATGTTTTCTGTTTCTGCACAAGAATTGCGTTAGAACTGAACTGAACTGAACTAGTGCATGTCAGAACTGATGAGTATAAGCATGCAGTCAAGGAATAGAAAACGTTTTAGTGCAAGTCAGTGCAAATAAAATGGCGTCTAATATTTATCTTAACATGAAAATGATAGATTCATCCGATGAAGATGAAAATGTTAATACAATTCCACCATTAGGATCGTATTTATTTATAATAATGACAGATAAACTGTTAATAACGTTATTGTTTTAATTTATTGCAAAAAGTATAAATCATGGTAAAATATTATTAAGCATTAAAATTTATTTTGATAGATAAAGACAATCTTTGATTATTTAATCGCATTTTACATATATGCTTTGATGAATAATTTTTAAAGAGTAAGTGAATTTAATATTATAATAAATGTACTTAATATTTTACTATTAATTACGTGTTAGTATGACATTTTCTAACCTTACAAATTTAATGTTTCATAATTCTGATTATTTAATAAATTGTGAATTTTATGTTATTTTTAATGCTAATGCTAATGCTTGTAAATACTTATTTTAAGATATTTTTTGTGAATAAGTAAATTTGAGTTTATTTTAGGACGGTTTAGTAACACGTCCGAACACGAACTGTGCTTTTTGTGTCTGAATTCACATGCTTACACTGCTTTGCACTGCTTGCACTAACTCCAGACCTAAAGCAATTAGTTCACTGAACTCATACACTGAGTTTATTTACACTGGAATAGCAAACAATCTTGTTGACATCATTTCGGGAATAGAAAACGCTTTAGTGTACACTTCTTGAACTAGTGCAACTAGTGCAGGAACAAAAAACAAACCTCTTATTTGAATAAGACGATCTTAAGTGCTGACTTGAGACTTGACTACGAATACCAGCCTTAGTACGACTATGAATTCATGACTAATAAGATAGTCTTAAGTCTATGCTTATTTTGAACAAGATCTGTTTATGAATCTTGCTAAGACGTCTTGAAATAAGATCGTTTTGGACAAGCCTTGTCTTGAGATTTTACTCAAGCATTTGCTTGTTTCATGACTATGAATCTAGAGGACATTGTAAGATTTATAGCGGCGTTCGTCCGATGGCGCCCAAATGTCAATCGCGAGCATGAAATGCGGCGCGCGCTAAAGCGCGCGAACCGAGCGTGTGCTCCGACGCTCCGGAGCACAGCGTACGCGCGATTCCGATCGTTTCCGGGATCAAACATGAAGAAGACACTCTCAGTGGAGCCGGCACGCAGAATTAGTCCATCTCGTGCAAGAGTCTTGCTAAATTGTCGTTGTAGTCTAAGTCCAAGTTGTTGTACGCTGTGATACAATACAATAAAGTGCTTAGTATTTCGATCCGGGAAGGTACCGATAGCGCACAGTACTATTGCACACAAGCTACTCACAACCACTCATAGCGCTTGAACAGAAGAATATCACTAGGCACCAGCCGCTGTGATTGGCTGTGTGCAATAGTACTGTGCGCTATCGGTACCTTCCCTTTCGATCCATCTGTGACAATAATTTGTCTCCTACTCCATACCTTTCCTTTCAGCAGATATCTTTCGGAGATATCTTTCGGAACAAGCGGACCCAAACAGAACAGGGAGTTATTACGACGTCAAAATGATGTCAAAGTGACCACAAAATGATCATTAAAAGTCACTTCTCGATTCAATTACGATTCACTTTGATATCATTTTGACATAATTGTGAATCACTTTGATGTCATTTTGACTTGTTGTTCTGCTTGGAAAGCCATCTTCAAGTCAAAGCACATGCCGTGAAGTCGAAATGTCGTGTCGAATCTTAGGGCCACTTGCACCAACGCCGATTAACTTAATCGGCTGATTTTTCTATCGGAATTGACCAATCGCATTTTTACGTTAAGTAAAATTGACCAATCACGGTTGACGCTTAAACGGCAGTTAAGTTAATCGGCGTTGGTGCAAACGGTCCTTAGTCTAGGAAGTCGTCGAGTCGAGTCGGGTCGAAAATCGGAATCGTCGATCAGTCGGATAAATTGAATTGTCGTCGCCCAGTCGTTTTTTCAGCATCTTAAGACCGTACTTAAGACGATCTTAAAAATAAGTCTCGACTATTATGAATACGGGCCTACTACGTCTATCGCGCGCCTACATAAATAGTTAAACACCACTGATCATATCCGATTCGTTCCGACTTCATACGAGTATGACATCAGCTTGAACAAAAGTGGTAGGAATATGTAGTGGTCTGAGACAGATCAAGCATATCCTTGTCCTTATACTATGGTTAGGCTGTAATTTATAAATAATGATTATAAATTTGATCGAACCTTTAAATGAGTCGCTGGATTTCTCTTCTGCGTATGTATGAAACTCGGGAAGAAGAGTGGGTCTTTGATAAAGAAGATCGGCGTATTGTTGCCTACGAGGTCCCAGATACCCTCCTCAGTGTAGAACTTTACGGCAAATCCACGTGGATCTCTAAAAACAACAGAATGTAATAAGCAGACTGTTTATAGTAATTAATATATAAACGCAAGAATTTTTTATTTTTATTCCGCTATTCAAATTAATTATATTTGCTAAGCGATGTAATTTAGTGGCACACAATTCTTATGAATTATGTTATCAGTAATTGCACAACGTTAAACAATAGAGATCATATATTGTACATACAAGGTATGTTCGGAAAGTAAGGTTACAACAAATATTATAAATCGAAAAATGTGAATTTATTTATGAAACTTACATAGAATGTTACATAGGTATGTAACTATTTTTCAACATAGTCACCTCATTCAGTTCCTTACATTTAGTGAGCCGCGGGATCAATTTTTTTATGCTCTCGTTGCACTCATTTCCCGCCAACTTCTTCGACCATTCGTATACCGCGTCTTTTACCTCCAAATTGGACGAAAATCATAACTATTCTGGTAAGCTCGTATGCAATTTAACAATTAATTAAAAAGGCCAGTGAGACGAGCAAAAAGGTGTAGATGTTCGTATAGCTAATAATACATATTTATTCGTATATAGAGGACACAAACGTTTCGACTCTACGGAGTCTTCTTCAGTGTGTGTGTATTCTTACATTACAGACGCAGAGCGCAAACAAATCTTCATAACAGCCTTTTAAATACAATAGTCCGGGATTTAAAGCCCATGGTCCGAAATTTTATTCTTGCTTTGTCGATTTCCAGTCCGCGAAACAAATCGTGTCAACAATTCGGTCTACGTATCGCTTCTTGTACGACTCGTGCAAATAAATTAATCTCTGACCAATAATAGGTTCGTCGTTAGAGTCGTTGTAAGGCATGTTCAAACGCTGATCGCTTACAATGTTAACGAATAACGGTCGATCTGTATTGATCGGCGTGACAAGGGAGACTCAAATCGTTTTCCACTGAGATGCTCCTTTAGACGAGTGAAAAAGAAGAAATCAGAAGATGCAAGGTCCGGACTATGAGATGGATGGTTTAAAACACCCCACTAAAAAGGTTTGGTTGGGATGTTTTAAATCATCCATCCCATAGCCCGGGCCTTGCATCTTCTGATTTCTTCCTTTTCACTCGTCTAAAGAAGCATCTTGAGTGGAAAACGATTTTCGTTCGATTTGGAGGTAAAAGACGCGGTCTACGAATGGTCGAGGAAGTTAGCGGGAAACGAGTGCAACGAGGGTATAAAAAAATTGATCCCGCGGCTCACTAAATGTAAGGAACTAAATGGGATGACTATGTTGAAAAATAGTTATATACCTACGTAACATTCTATGTAAGTTTCATAAATAAATTCACATTTTTCGATTTATAATATTTGTTGTAATCTTACTTTCCGAACATACCTCGTACATCCACGGTTATCGATTTTATCTCTTGAAAAATTTTTCAAACTAAGAAGTCACTATCTTTCTACATATTTGCAGTTTATGATTAACGTAGAAATTATTAATTAAATGACGTTGGAACAACACAATAATTTAATAACAATACAATCATCTAATAATAGTTTAATAAGACTTCCGTTTCCGGTAGCGAAAGTGATAGTTGTGTGCTTGTAAGGTGTGTTTGGTGAGATTGTGTTTTTTGAGAAGAAGGAGGGCAGGATTGGAGCGCGAGGGAGTGAGAGGACAGAGAAGTAGCAGGTGGAGTTGGGAGAATAAGGGATAGGGCAGGGGTAAGGGAATAGTGAGACAGAAGTGATAGTAGGGTTGGGACGGGATTTGGAGGTTAGACGGGAGAGCAGGTATAGAGAGTAGAGGGGAAACAGAAA
The DNA here is from genome assembly GCF_016802725.1 of Solenopsis invicta. Taxonomy (NCBI): domain Eukaryota; kingdom Metazoa; phylum Arthropoda; class Insecta; order Hymenoptera; family Formicidae; genus Solenopsis; species Solenopsis invicta. Next base: position 9,491,919 of record NC_052664.1, on the reverse strand, counting down.
AAAGAGAGGATAGCGACATCGGGCGGTAAAAGTGAGAAGCATAGCAGAAGAGAGTAAGTGCAGTTGCAGGAAATTTTGAATTGGAGTAACTTTTGAGTAACCGATATATTATCTTAGTATATAATTTTGTATTTTTACATTTTCTACATTTATATAATGATTTTACAAATAAGCTAAAAATATTATTAAACTTAATTAGATTATTTTCTTAGATTAAAAAATGTGATCATCTTAAATATAAAAAGAATCATATTTTCTAGTAAATATTTTCTAGAACTGCAAAAATTAGATTACTTAATTAAAAATTTTTTTTATTTACATTTTATTTACATAAATATTTCAATAAAAAAAAATTTATCCGACTACAAGTAAATAAACTTTTGAATAGGGAAAGTTGGCAGGTTAGAAGAAAGACAAGATGGAGGAAGGAAAGGATAGCGGAAAGGAAAGGGAAAAAGAAGTAGAAGGGAATGGAGAGGAAAAGAAAAGAGTGGGAAGGCCGAGCAAGGTAGAAAGTCTAATGAGGGATAAATCAAACAGTGCGCCGCTGCTAGAATTGTTGAAGGAGAAAAAAGGAAGGGTGAACAGGGGGAGGAGACTAGAGTAGAGGAGGGAGAAATCTTTAAGAAGAGCAATAAAGTAAAGAGATCGCCGGTAAGATAAAAAGAAGGAGAGATAAGAGAGATATTAAGGGAGGTGAGGGAAAGTTTTAAGAAAATGAAAAGCGAATTGAGAGAATTGAGAGAAGGTAGGGAAGAGATGAAAGAATAGATGGAGAAAATGAGGAAAAGAGTATACAATTTGGACAAAAAAGTGGAGGATATAGAGAAAGGTAGGGGAAGGGTGAAGAAGGAGAAGGGAGAAAGAGAGAAGGATAAAGGGGAAAAGATAGAGCAGATACAGATAAGGGGAAAGGGTGAGATGAAGGAACTGGAAGAAAAGATAAAGAGACTAGAATTAGAAAGGGAAAAGAGGGAAAGGGAGGAGAGAAAGAGGAATATAATTATAAAGGGGGTAAGAGTAAAGGAAGAGGAAAAGGAGGAATTAAAAAGAGAGATAGAAAAAATAGTGGAGGCAACGGGGGCGGTAGCGAGAGTGAAAGGGGTAAAGAAGATAGGGAATAAAGATAAGAACGGAAGGAGCATGGTATTGATGAAATTTGCAAGTGTGAGGGAGAAAATTGATGTGATGAAGAGAAAGACAAAGCTGAGGGATAGGAAGGAGTGGATCGTAAACGACTTGACGGAAAAAGAGAGATGGGTAGAGTAGTGGATAAAGAGAGAAGCAGAAAGGAATAGAAGAAAAGGAAAAAAGGTAAGAGTAGGATATATGAAAATGTGGATTGAGGATAAATTGTGGATATGAGATGAGATCAAAGATGAATTAAAGGAATGGAAGGGAAGAAATGTAAGAGAGAAGGAGAGAAGGGGAAAGAAAGAGAAAGAGAAAGAGGATTTTTAGCAGCGGGGTGGAGTAGGAGAGGGGGAGAAGGATGGGAATAAGGGAAATGAAAAATATGATAGAAAGAGGAGAAGAAAAAGGAGGGACGGTAAAAAATACAAAATAGGTTTTTGAAATGTAGCAGGCATGGAAAATAAAGAGGAGGATTTTAGGAAGAAACTGAAAAAATGGGATGTAATGTTTTTGAGTGAAACATAATTACAGAAGAAAGGATGGGAGAGGGTGCAAAGATGGTTACCGAAGGGATACGTTTAGGAGGTGCAAAAAGCGGGAAGAAAAAGTAAAAAAGGGAGGGCAATGGGGGGGATGATCATGGGGATAAGGGATGGGATAGAAAGAGAAAAAGAAAATAGGAAAAGGAGAGAGGTGGAATCACAGGTGAGTAAAGTTAACTTAGGGGGAGAATGGTGGAAACTAGTGGGTGTATATGTGAATGGGGACCTAGAGGAAAAAACAAGGCAATTAAGAGAATGGATGGAAGAGAGAGAGAGGAGGGGGTAAGTATATTAATAGCGGAGGATTTTAATGCAAGAACGGGTAGAAAAGGGGGAGGTATAGAAGAGAAGGAAAGGGTAGGGGAAAGAGAGAGAAACTCAAAAGATGGAAAGAATAGAGAGGGAAAGAAATTGTGTGGTTTTTTAAAGGAATTAGGATAGTCAATTATGAACGGTTGCATAAAAGAAGATGAAGAGGGAGAATAGACGTATACTGGAGGGAAGGGGGGGACTGTAATTGACGTACATAATCGGGAAGAAGGATACGAGAGGGAAAATGGTAAAGATAAAGGTGGAGGACTGGGTGGATTCTGACCATCAACCATTAATTGTGTACGTGAAGAGGGGAGGAAGGGGGGAGAAAAAGATTGGGAAAAGGAAAGGAAGAGAAAGAAGAGGGGTGTAGACGGAAAAGGAAAGGAAGAAATTTGAGGAATACGTGGGCAAGAGGGATAGTGTTTCGGAGGGGGTTGAGGAGGGTTGGAGGAAATTGAAAAAAAGAGTGGAAGGAGCATTGGAAAGAGTAGAGAAAAAAGATAAAAAGGTGCGAAGAGGATGGTGGGATATGGAATGTAGGAGTATGAAAAGAGAAGTAAGGGAGGAGTTTAAAAAGTGGAAAAAAAGAGTAGGGAAGGGGGAGAAATATAAGGAGATGAGGAAGAGATACACAAAGTATTGTAAAGAAAAGAAAAGAAGGGATAGAGAAAGATGGGAGAGGGAATTGGAAGGTGTAAGAACGAAAGAAGATGTATGGAGGATAGTAAACAGGTGAAGGAGAAAGAGAAAGAGAGTCAGGGAAGGGATCAAAATGAGGAAATGGGAGGGACACTTTAGAAAAGTGTTGGGGGGAGTGGAGTGGAGGGTGAGAGGGGAGGTGAGGGAAAGAGAAGGAATGGAGGAAGATGATATCAGTAGGGAAGAAATAGCAAGGGCGGTAAGAAAACTGAAGGAGGGAAAAGCGGCGGGAGGGAATGGTATTGTAAATAAAGTATGGAAATATGGGAGAAAAGAAATAAAGAAATGGCTGTGGGAAATGTGTAACAAAGTGTAGAAAGGAGAGGGGTGGCCGAAGGTGTAGAGGGAGAGAGTGATAGTGCCGGTAGTGAAAAAGGGGGAGAGAGTTGAAGAATATAGAGGAATCACGTTAACTCAAACGGCATACAAGGTGTACGCAACGAAGAGATTGAGGGAGGAGGTGAAGAGGAAAGAGATACTTCCACCGAGTCAAACGCGGTTTAGGAGAGGAGTAGGCACGATTGATCAAATCTACGTACTGAACTATCTGATAAACAAAAGGGTGGCGGTGAGAAAGAGCAAGATGGTGGTGCTATTTGCAGATTTGAAAACTGCGTTTGACTCGGTGGATATAAAAATCCTCATACAGATGATGAGGAAAAAGGGAGTTAAAGAAAGTTTGGTCGTAAGGTGCGAGAAGGTATTGGAGGAGACCATAAGTAGAGTGAGGGTGGGGGAATAAGGTAAGAGGAAAACTTCTGGACGGGAAGAGGGGTAAGACAGGGGTGCACTCTGAGCCCATGCTTATTTACTCTGTTGCTGGCGGATTTAGATGAGGAGTTAGAGAGGGAGGGGTGGGAGGAGTGAGGGTAAAGGGAAGAAAAATATACTCGGCGTATGCAGATGATGTGGCAGTGGTGGCAAAGGAGGAGACAGGGATGAAAGGGATGATTAAGGTACTAGAAAGTTATATAGAACGGAAGGAATTAGAAGTCAATGTGGAGAAGATAAAGGTAATGAGATGTAGAAAGGGGGGCGGAAGACAGAAAAAGATGGTGTGGAAATGGAAAGGAAAAGAGAAAGAAGAGGTGAGAAAGTACAAATATCTAGGGTATGTAATAATGGCAAATGGGGGTCAGAAAGAACCTATAGAGGAGAGAGTTAACAAGGGAGCAGTGGTGATAAGAAAAATGTGGGGGATAGAAAAGAGGAAGTTTGAAAAGAATTAGTTGAGAAGGATATGGTTGTTTAATAGATTGGTTTGGACGGTAATGGGATATGGAGTGGAGATATGGGGCTATAAAGAAAGTGTTGGAGGTTATGCGTGAATCGACTGCTCTTGTGTACAAAGAAATACTTTATTGTATAATACTACTGTGTCCAAAAAGTAAGGTGACATTGCATTTATTTCGAAAATTCTTTATTTATTCTTGCAAATCAATTTCGTCCCCTTCAAAGTAATCCCCCCCTGATATAATACACTTATTCCAACGGATTTTCCAATCTTCGAAACAGTTGTAATAATCGATTTCAGGAATGGCCTTTAGCTCCTTCTTCGCAGCGGCTTGAATCTCTTCTATCGACTCCGGTGTCCCCGCTTGAGTTTGCTGAATAGCCAGAAGTCGCATGGAGCCAAATCAGGTGAATACGGTTGTGGAACGATATTAGTCGAGTTTTTGGTTAAAAAATCACGAATAATCAGCGCAGTGTGTGACGGCAAAAAACGAGAAATTCACTTTTAGCAGCTCACAAAACAATGCGTATCTCAAACACTAATGGATATTTTGACGTGTTACTTCTCTTGGATGTCAAAGACAGTCCTACCAACCTAAAAAAAATTTTATTCCTCCAAATCCGTGCGCGCGGTAGATTTAAAATGCAATGTCACCTTACTTTTTGGACACAGTAGTAAGTACAGTGATACTTTTCAAAAGGCGGGAGACGACTCTAGTAAGAGAGCGTACGCGCTAGACAAAGAAAAGAAAAGAGGACGTACTACGTGACTACCAAATGTGACGTTAGATCGCGCTATACTTAACAGAAAGAGAGAAGGTAGAGAGGATACAGGACAGGTTCTTGAAGTAGATTTTGAGGGTTGGGAGGTACACGCTAGGTTACATGGTGAGGGAGAAAATGCTGAGGGAAAAGTTGAGGGGGAGGGCAGGGTTAAGGGCATGGAGTTATGATAAGAAACTAGGAGAGGGAGGGGGGGATAGTTGGCAAGGTTGTGTTTGGAGGAAATGAGAGACAGGGCGAAGGTAGGAAAAGTGATGGGTAAATGGGAAGAGGAAAGGAGAGATTTTTATGAGGAGAAGAGCTGGAGCTTAATAAAGATAGAAAAGATGAGAGAGGAGGGAGAGTTGAGGGGGGAAGAGGTAGTAGCAAGGGAGAGTAGATGGCAAGAGGAGGAAAGATGGAAGAAAATTAGGAGCTCTAGATTCAACATATAGTATGGTAGGGTGAAAGATAAGAGGTTGCCAGAGTACCTAAAGAAGGAATGGAAAGAGCAAAGATGACAGAGAGTGGCAAAGTATAGGCTGGGAGACGGGATGAGGGGGAGTAGATATTGGGAAGGGGATGAAGAAAGGAAGTCTAGGATATGTGGAGGGGAAATGAAAACTTGGGAGCACATATGGGAGAAATGCACAAATTGGGGGATTGAAAAAGGATGGCAGGAGATAGTGGATAAGATCTTGGGAGAGGACGGGGAGGGAGAGATTTGGATAAGGAGATTAGAGGGGATGAGAAAGGGAGGAGGGTGGTTGGGTATGAATGAGAGTGTGGAAGGAAGAGAAAAATATGCGGCGGGAACGAAGGTCCAGAGAATGAGTGTAAAGGTATGGATGGATAAGTGATCTTTCTCTCTCTCTCTCTCTCGTGCGTTGTAAAGCGAGGAATAAAATGTTGAAACTTTGTAAGCGAAGCGGAGGTCCACAGTGTACTCCGCAAGGAATAAAGTACCTTAATAATAATAATAATAGTTTGATAGTTTTTAAAAATTTATCTTTAATTTATGTTTTTTTTCATCACGAGAAATTATTAATTATATTTATCTTCAAAACTCGAGTTCTCGGATTAACTTCCAAAAATTTATTGCATTTGACATAAAGGTTACTTTGCCTTTATGTCAAATGCGGTCGCAAGCGGCCGACGCGACTGCAAGCTCTGACGTTACGTTATGAACTGCAGTATGTAGAAAGATAGTGACTTCTTAGTTTGGAAAATTTTCCGAGGGACAGAATCGATGATCGTGGGTGTACTACTTCAAAAAGTATTTAAGTACGATATTTCCGTTGCAAATGCACGCACGTAATTAACTAGGGCAACATAAAGGTGATTTATGTTCCTCACAATACTGAACATTTTAGCAATATTGCAGTTAAAGTTATATATTTATTAAAGTTATATATTTGCAGAAACGTTGAAAATATTGCAACATTATTAAAATATTTTGTGCTATACATTGCGCTTTTACAATGAAAGTATTATAAACATTTACAAGTTAATATTGTACATCATTTATTTTAATATACTTATTAAATAACTATTAATAATTTTTTTAAATAACTATTATAATATAATCGGAGTGTGTGGAGAGCTTCACACTCGAATTGATCTGAGTGTGGAATTTTCAAAGCAGAATTTGGCCAATTCCGCATTTTCCGAAACGATTGCCTCGCCTTCGTAAAACTCCGAAACATTTCAAGAGACGCAGATATCCATGCATTTAAATCTGCTGAAGAATAATCGATAGAATTTTAATAAAATATCCCATACAGCACAAAAAATTACAGCAATATCGCAGCAATGTTACAATGTTGCAGATTGCAATGCAATATTACGGAGACATTGCAGAAACATAAATTAACAATATGCCTGCAACATCTCATGGCATATGCCAGTAATATTCCAGAAACATTGCAATATAATGATTTTTTAATAAAGTAATGACATTAAAGAGCCAAAGCAGAATATTCGCGTATAATAATATATTAATTTAACTCATCCATAATTATTTATCCGCATTTAGCAAATTAAAGTCGGACGATGTTACTAAATTTTCCGCTGAATCTCTACATTCCCTAATAGCACAACCGTCCATATGTCGACTGTAAGTCGATTCATCCAAATCAGGCTTTCAGAGTTGATTACAAATTGACTTTGCATAGACGTCTGCAGACATCCTTCAAATGTTGATGTCTAAAACGTCTAGAAAAAGGCATGCGGTCCCATGGTGCTGTGTGCATCATAGTATTGTTGAGAAATATGAATATTCATATCAATAGACAAAATAGATCCACGTATAAAGAAACCTCAATCTACATCTCAATGAATAAACAATATTTTTTAATTGATTTTTTAATAAAAATTTGTTTATATCTAATTTAATTATTGTATTATATTGATATATATTTTCTAATTGCATTCTTATTTAAACAAATAACAGAAAAATTATTCCAGATGCTATTCTGCATTTGCAAAATTAGTAAAAAAAATTATAATTTCATATTTGTTTATATAAATACTGTGCTTTAATTATATATTTTTTATTTTTTTGATAACGTATATTGACCTGATCTATCAGTTATATACATATATCAACATAAAGTGTTCACAGGTCATCATAAAGAATCAGTTCGCAGCGATCACGGAGGTTAACAACGTTCACCAGAGTCGCGACTTGGATGGGTGATCGCTTGGAAATTTCTAAATAAAAGTTCCCAAAATTTTTTTTGCAAAAAAAGTTTGTTAAAATGTTACAAAAATATTGTTCTGTTCATTGGAATTATGTGGTGTAATAATATTTATGTGAATATTTTGGAAAAATTTATAACATTGCAATGTTGCTGGGATGTTTCAATACAATATTTCAAAAAGCGGACATCTTAATGTTGCTGTAATCTTCCAGCAATGTTGCCACAATATTTCGCAATTAATATGCAATATTACAATGTTTCAATGAAATCATTCTGCAATGTTTCTGCAATCTCTCTGTGCTGTATGGGATATGTTCAATACTAATCTTTTCATTAAACGAAAGATTCAGCTCCAAAACAACGGTATTTTTAATAAACCCCGTCAGCCAAATGTCAACGAACAGATCATTCGGAGAGTCTGTTATCAATTTTTGTTGCTAGAAAGGCAACAGATTTCACACAGACTCTGCAATATCAGCGGTGTCAGCAAACTGCTGTCAGAAATAGAACAGAAACTGTTGGCATTTAATTCCAGCAGAAATCGAGCAAATAGAATTGACAGTACTGTTGTCAGATTGGCGGTAGAAATCAAGCACAACCTGCGCAACACAATCTGACGGCAGACTGACAACAGAAATCGAGCACTGCGTGCTGACAAGACCTGGCGTCAGATTGGTAACAAACGAGCAGAATCGACGCGACAGACTGGCAGCACCATGCAAACACGCCGTGCTGCCAGCACCTAATGTCAAATAGGCGACAGAATTAGAGCAAGACCTGTACAATACAATCTGACGGCAGATTGTTAGCACAAATCGAGCACCCCATGCTAACAGGATCTGACGTCACGCTGGCAGTATAAATCTAGCAAACCGAGCTGTTTTGTATATTTTTAAAATGTAATGTCACTCTTCATGAATTTATTAAGGGCTTATTCAAACAAACTTGTATAATTGCATGCATAAATAACATATTCATAAAGAAAGCGATTGATCCATTTTCTTATGCATTTGCTTTTAATTATTGGACCAATCAATTTCTTTATGTATATGTTCTGTCTGTTTTTGTTTGCATTTTATACGCTGCAATTTCTATCTGCACCTGTCCGCGATTACGTACAGGAATCCGTATCTATCCGCATGTATTGTGTCCAGATTTCTATCTGCATCTGCCCGCATATATAAATAATTAAAACCTATTCCTGGCCATGGTCTGACTAACAAAAATAGTCAAAAATATTGGAATTGGAAAATAGGACAAAAGCATAAAAAAATATTATTGACGTAAAAAGAACTTTTCAAAACTCAATTTTGCAATCAATTGGTATAAATAAATTATTAAAAATTTACTCTAAAAGAGAACTAATTGCGCCAATCGATTCTACAGGAAAAATTACTAAAGAAACGTTGCAAAAATAAATTTTACAACTAATTTGTTTATAACAATTAAGAAAGCGTTATGCATGTTTCTTGATTCATTTTTCCCGTAAAATTAGGTTGGAGTAATCAGTTTTCCTCTACAATCAATTTTTAGTAATTTGTTTATAACAATTAGTTGCACAATTGATTTTTGCAAGCGTACTTTTTACGCCAATGTTTTTTTTATGCTTGTTAGTACTATTTCCAATTGTTGTTTTTTTGACTATATTACTTTAAGCAGAAACAGGTTTTAATTATTTACATAATTTATACAGTTTATATAGTTTATTTTAAAAATACTTAAAGCTAAATAATTAAAGGGCTACTGAGAATGTTCGCGCGATACTCAACACGATAAATTTCTTCCTGTTAAATCAGCTTTACTTCAAATATAACTTTTTATTAATGGTATTACAAGTGTACGATTAGCTCAGTGTTAGCGCATTAAGTTATTGTCCCGAAATCTTATGTTCGAATTCCGCCGGCGCCCATGCGTTTTTAAAAATTGTAAAATAATGCGTAATCGTAATTAGTAAAATAAAATATATGCAAATTAGATTAACCTATAATAAAAATAAGAATAAAATCTGCAAAAAAACTAAAAAAAATTTTTTTATATTATAATAAAAATTTTTGAAATTTTTAAATAAAAATGCTTGATTTTGGCTGCCAGCGTGACGTCAGAACTTGTCAGCACGGCATGCTCGATTTGGCCTAGCAGTCTGCCGTCAGATTGTGTTGCGCATGTCATGTTTGAATTCTGCCGCCTATCTGGCGTCACGTGCTGGCAGCACGGCGTGCTCGCCTGGTGCTGTCATTTTGCTACATAAAATATCAACAGGTTCTGTTAACACAACGTAAGCAGAATTTGAGATCAGTTGAGTTCAGTCTGTCAACATGTCGTGATCGAATCTGCCGCCAGCCTGCTGACACAGTGCTAACATTTTGCTGACTGGGTATCTATTAAATATCTATTGCATATTTTGTTCTGTGTGAGTACACTATCAAAATTTTTAGAGATTTCAAAAATAATTTGATTAAAAAAATGAAATATTTCATAACAGTTGCAAACTGTTTCTGAATGCTGTAATAAGAGCGCATTTTGCTGGTTTTAATAGAGAAAAAGAGGGTATTATGGCTACTCTTGACAATATGGCTGCCCCTACTATTTTCGTTATTAGGTAACGTATTCTAACAATTGCTTATGGAGTTATTTGTTTAGTAGCTCGCCGTATTTTAATGATGCTAATATGCCAATACATAATGATTGATAATTGTTACAAAACATTTTTACTTTTGAGCACTTCTAAACTTTTTCGAGGTACACTTTTAACCTTTAATTACATACATTTCCTCATTATTTTTAAACTTGAGTGTATTATCACACGAAGGTACATACACTTGAGTGTTTTTTTGTTACTTATTTAACTTTTTATTCAACCATATTCATTTCGAGTTATTCAAAGTTAAAACATGAAATTTTGTTAATATGGTTTTTTAAGCAAAATTTTTACATCAAAATGTTTCTTCGATGAAGCGATTGTCATTCTAAAGAACGGTGTTTAGAAACATTAAAGACATCATTTTATGCTTGTTGTTTAATGTTAAACAAGGATAAAATGATATTTTTAATGAAATTTCTAATGGTATTTTTAAAGCTTTTGAACGCAGGAAAATTCTAAACAATGGAAAATTAAAAATATATAATTTTGTAACAAGGTACTGTTTCTTTTGAACTAAATTAATTTTTTTTAATTATTTTTATAGATAGCCATATTACAATCACTTTTTTCTTCTACCGATTATTAGATTTTTATAAATCACGTCCTAAATAATAAATATTTTATTACTTTGAGTCTAGAATCTGTCAAACAAAACCCTAACGAATGTAATTGTTCAAGTTTCAATAGAAAATATTAATTATAAACAAAGTTATTTAATAAAATAAAAATGGGTGCCATATTATCCTCTTCTCCTCTACTTCAGAAATGGTATTTAAATTTATTATGTTTTGGAGATTGCAAATACTAAAGTTACAATAAAAATTAGAGGAAAAAAGGGTAACATGGCACGATTATATTTGTTAAAGTGTTATTTAAAAGATTTTAAACTCAAAATAATGAAATATTTATTATTGGGTCATTTAAAAAGTATTCGCGGTTTTTTGTCACTAGATGGTGTTGATGGTCATATATCAAATAACACTAATCCGATTATATCAAACAAACGCGCGTCTGAAAGATAACATTTTAGGTTATATTTTTTGTAAACAAAGTTTGGTAATTCATCAATCGTGTCAAAAGTTATATTGGTTTGAAAATGAATGAAATTTCTGAAAAAATTCGTTATGTGATATTTTTTTTACAGAAAAGGCAAAAACGCAGTACAAACATGCAGAAAAATTTGTGAAGTTTACGGTGCTGATGCTGTAAATAAACGCAGGACGCAGTAGTGGTTTGTTCAATTTCGTTCTAGAAATTTTGATGTCAAGGATCGATCTCGCTTTGGTCAGTCACTGAAAAAGTCAACGAAATTTTGCAACTGATCGAGCAAGACCGGCATGCAAGCTGTCAGGACATAGCCAATACACTAAGAATCAATCATGTGACAGTTTGGAATCATTTAAAAAAGGCTGGCTACGCAAAGAAACTCGATGTTTGGGTGCCACATGAATTAACACAAAGAAATTTGATTAACCAAATTTCCATCAACAAAACACTACTAAAACGCAACAAAATTGACACATTTCTGAAGTAAATCATCACGGGCGATGAAAAATAGGTAAAATACAAAAATATCAAAGATCATAGGGTAAGCGCGGCGAACCACAAACGACTTCAAAGCCTAATTTAACGACAAATAAAATGATACTGTGTGTATGGTAAGATTAAAAGGGAGTCCATTATGAGGTGTTACCACATGGCCTAACAATTAATTCAGAGCTCTACTTTTCACAATTGGATAGATTACAGGAAGCAATTAAGGAAAAACGACCAGAATTGAGCAACAGAAAAGGTGTTGTCTTCCATCATGACAACGCCACACCACACATATCTTTGATGACGCGCCAAAAATTGAAGGAGCTTGGTTGGGAATTTTCGATGCATCCACCGTATAGCTTGGACCTTACACCGTCTGACTACCATTTGTTTCGATTTTTGCAGAACTCTCTTAATGGAAAAACATTGAGCGACAAAAAAGCCAAAAATCACTTGAAAAAGTTTTTGCTGATAAATCACAGAAGTTCTACACGGATGGAATTATGAAATTACCTGACAAATGGCAAAAAGTTATAGATAATAATGGCTAATATATACTTGATTAAAATTGATTTTTAATAAAGAAAAATTTTATTCAAAAATTGAACAAAAGCCGCGGATACTTTTTAAATGATCCAACACTTGGGCCGTGATTTATAAAAATCTAATGCACTGGATAATCGGTGGAAAAAAAATAGTGGTAATAAGACTAGCCCAAAAATAATTTTAAAAAAATTAGTTTAGTTTAAAAAAACATAGTGTTTTTATAAAACACACAGTACTGTTACAAAATTATATATTTTTAATTTTCCGTTTAGAATTTTTCTAATTTCAAATTTTTGAAGACTTAAAAGTTATCATTAGAAATATTATTTTATCCCTGTTTAACATTAAACAATAAACATAAAATGATACCTCTAATGTTTCTGAACATCGCCCTTTAAAGTAACAATCAATTCATCAAAGAAATATTTTGTTTAAAAAATCGTATTAACAAAATCCTATGTTATTGTTTAACTTTGTCTAATTTGAAGGGTGTACAGCCAAATAGAAAGTTAAACGTATAACAAGAAAACACTTGAGTGCACATACATTCGTGTGATAATACGTTCAAAAAACAATGAAGAAGTATGTATAATGAAATGCTAAAATGTACCTAGGAAAAATTTAGAAGTGCTTAAAAGTATACAAAATGTCTTATAACAATTGCTAGCTATTATGTACCCACGCAACACAAGGACGTCCTTTGGACGTCCAATGGACGTCGCGGTCGGACATGTCTTGACGTCCAGATGACATACCAATTGTGTCTTGTAGACGTCTAGGAAACGTCCTTCGGACGTACAATGTACCGCCTTCTGACGTCAAATGGACGTCATTAGGACGTCTCAGCAGGACATAAAAAGGACTTTTATGGACGTTGTTTGGACATTATTTTATATTGCGTGATTAGGACTTTATTTAGTAAAAAATAATATTTATTAGTAAAAGTAGTATTAATCTTGCCGAAAATGTGCGATTAAAACCGATTAAAAAAAAAGTAGTCCGAATCGATCGAGATTTCTGCACCGAAAATATGGTGTTAAGGCTCCTGAGTACTCGCCGCGGCCATATTGAAGTCGTGACGTCAGAAGCGAGAAATTGCGTGAAATGACACGTAATTTTGTCCGACATGCCATTTGTAAATAAAGCCAATTTGGATAAAACAAACTAAGCAGATGACTTTAAAACACTTCTAAATATCGGTCACGACTATCCTTTTTCCGCCTAACAATCAGTAAATAGTTGTAAAAAGCATGTAAAGTGAAGCAATTGAAACAGGAAAACACATGGGCACATAATTTTGTCCGACGTGCCATTTCTAAATAATGCCAATTTGGATAAAACAGACTAATCAGATGGCTTTAAAACACTTCTAAATATCGGTCACGACTATCCTTTTTTCGCCTAGCAGTCAGTAAATAGTCGTAAAAAGCACGTAAAGTGACGTCTATTCAGACAGGAAAACACACGGATAAAGGAGTGAAAAATGTACTTTTATGTATAAAATTCAAAGAAACTTTACTCGCGGTCCATTTTTATGAATTTGGTAAATACGAGACAAGTCATGTTTTTACAATGAAACACATAATAACAAAATGACATGCACGATAACATTTCATCGTCAATCTGTCACGTTTCACATGTATTAGTTCTAATTTTGTCCGCGACGAAATGTCGCTACCGTCAACGCGGAGTTCTCGGCTGAGGAGTCAGGAGCCTTAAGACAGATTGAAAATATTATAAAATCGGAACCCAGATAGATTTATTAAAACAGAATACATTAATATAAAACGTTATAAATGTTTAATTTACAAAAAAATATTTCTTGTATCCTTTAGGACTAAAAAAAGATTAAATTTGAATTAAATATTTAATTTTTGTACAAGATTAAATAACAATACAAATTGTAATTTACATGTAAAAATTATAAAAATTTATGTGGAACAGCGTTCCACACACACGTCACATTTGAAAAGACTGAGAGCGAGTATTCGTCTCGAGGTTACAACAAGCAGCTCCTAAAAGTCTTACTGAGGTTATGAGCTGGGGAGTCGGCCGCGGTGGCGCCTAGATATAACGCCCGTGGCCGCATTCGACTCACGAGAAGATCTCTCGCGGCGTGGCCGCCTAGCGGTGGTGCCAGCATTTACTTGTTAAATTCATTTCAATCCGAAATTACAGGATTTCATAAATTATAATTAAATCGAATTTTAATGTATACATGTATTTGATTCACAGAATCATGTAAACAGATATGATTCTGTAAATCAAATATATATACCTTGCTGCTAGATGTATAATTACTTTCTTTATATTTTAAGTTTACGTTCCAAAACGTTTTTTCCGAGAAAAATTTTACTTGATATAATATACGTTATTATTTATTTATATTTTGAGTAGGATTTTCCAATGTAGAAACGTCCAATGATTTTTAAACATTTTTATATTAAACAAGTGTTGTTTACAACAAACAAGAATTTTTTATAATATGATATTTATACTTGTATTATTTTTATCATTATCATTTTTATACGTTATTAAATTTTATAATAGATGATCTGTAACCGTAACCGTAACTGAAAAAGATCGAAATCCAAACGGTTACGGTTACTGTTATCAGTCACAAGAACAAAATTGAAACCGAAAATTGGATATAATTTTTAACCCTAACCATAACCAGACCGAAATTTTATTTTCCTGGCCACAACAACCTTTTCTCCTCTATATGTATATAAAATACATTTAATGTTTTATTGTACGTTTTTATTTCCAATTTAATTAGTATAATAAATATGAATATAATTTTGCTGAAATATGTTCAATAAGAATGAATTAACACGCGTGGGCGCGTGCGCATATACATACAGACGCAACAATGTCGAAATGACAATGTGATTTTTAGTAATCTTTTTTAGGAATTATTTAAATATTATGATAATTTTTTATTTGAATATGTTTTTAAATGTACTATATGTAATACATTTTTGAAACATTTCTGTTGCACCATTTCATATAACATTTTACAAATATTAAAATTCTTTCAGAATTACATGAAATATAAAAGATTAAAATTTTCTGAAAAAACTTCAACAATCGGTGTTGTATAGAAAATTATTTACGTCATTAGCTAAATAATATTCTATCACCGCATTGGTATTTTTTTTTCTATTTTATTACCTGACAGTGTCGGCAGAACCACTTTCGCCACCGACGGTGGAACATCTTACGGCGATCGGGGTCTTTTTTCCAATGCTAGAAAACACCTTGGCTTTGGTATACTTGGTGATGTCGTGGGTAACTTCAAAGTAGCCAAACGCACCTAGAAAATAAAGTTATGAAATTAATGACGAGTTATGGTAAAAGTAACACGTAAAAGTAACATGTATTTACATATATATGTATACACAATTGACATTATTGACACACAATAATGTAATAACAATATATGTATTATACTTTAAGGAAATATTCTTGCTTACCATTTTTAGATTTTAAAATCTAAAAGCAAAAATACTCCCTTTAGCATTAAGAAATAGAAAACGTACCAGCTCCCTTTGCATGTACAACTCGTTCTGGAATTCTTTCTCTAGCAAAATGCGACATTTCGTCCAGGTAAACAAAGTCTTGCAATAACATAGGCCCACGAGGACCAACCGTGAGGCTGGCCTTCTTCTCATAAACGGGCGCTCCATTGGCAGTTAATAATACAGTCTCACCCTGTAAAAAATAAATTGAGAAAAATTTATAAACAATCAACTATTCATGCAAAATTTTATTTATAGCGCGTATCTTATAAATATTTTATAAAATTAAAAAATTAGCAATTTTATTAATAATATAATGTTAATAGATAAGATTAATTTTGTTAAAGCTTTCTGCCATAAAGGTTATATAATCCTATTAAAAATTCTCCGAATAAAATATGATTTTTAAATCATGTCGTTTTGCATATAAGATTTTACTTTTCGTTTTATCATTAATTATTGCTATGTTCAGTTTTTTTTAATTTATCAACTAATCAATCGCATTATGCGTAAATGCAATTTTGCTCTGTAAAACTGCACATAATGCGTTTGATTAATTAATTAAAGTAAAAAATTTGCTTTTTTTTACATTATTAGATTTGAAACATTTTATGGTGTATTAAATTTTAATTTTACTATTTACAATGTATAGTAGATATCTAATTTACGAGTATAACTGTTATATAACATAAATGTAAAACAATTACATTTACATGCATGTTATATAATAGTTATATTTGTTTGATAGATACATATTTAAACGAATAACTTAAATTTTAAAAAATAAAAATTGACTCATAAAAGATAAACAAAAATAGACAAGCCACAAGTTGGTACAGACATCTATGATGATGCGATACTGATAATATCACAAATAGCGAGTATAGTTCAATAGAGAATGTACTTCAAACTAGAAAAACTATAAATAAACTATAAGTAAAATATACAGGAATATATGGGAAATAACGCGGTACTTAAATCACTTTTATTTGTTTATAATAACAATTTGATAATGATATTACAATTTTTCATAATGGTAATACTAGGGCTAAAACAGTCACTTTTAACAAATAACTCTTTACTATTATGTTTTACTCATTGTAAGTTGTTAGTTACGAGTAAAAGTAACGAGATGTATTTTTTCAATGAGAGACGTAATGATAATTTCTCGAGTTATTTCTCAAAAGTGACTATTCCTACTGTGGCCGTACCAATACCGTTATAAAAATTTGTAACGTCATTACAAATCGTTATTATAACGTAATGTAAAATAAAAAGTAACGTAATAATAACGTGTTACTTGTAACACACAGTCGTTATTTCTCATTTCTGAAAATAAAGTAAATGTATGAGTCAAACGAGTTGTGTTGACATCTACGCTTGCTTGTATTGGCTTGTCTATCCATGATTAATCGTTTCAACTATACAATAAAAACTCTGTTACACAATCGGGAGATTTCTTGTGTGCTTGATTAGGTTTTTTCTTTTTTTTCCAAAATGCAAGAGAGAAACCGCGACGGACCGCACAACCTTCGTTACTACTCATTTCGCCAATGAACAACCAAGGAGCAAGCGCGAAAGCTTTTTATATGATAAATATCGCGATAAATCCATGATGCGATAAAAACAACCTCGCCTATCGATCATAGATGCGTGAGATCCGTGCAAATAGCAATTTCGAAATCCTATCTATCATCTAAGAAACCAGCGACCTACTTCGTGCTTCGTTATGGCAATTATCGTACCATGACTGAAGCATCAGCAGTGACATAATCACTGCTTGTTGCTCGCAACATTATCGTTTCTCTTTTTTTTTTTTAGTTGCAAAAGTTTAGTACCAGTCTCATTGAACAAGCAATTGCTGTAAGTTTATAACTTATCAAAAGACCATAGATAACTGTGCACAAGGATATATTAAGCTCAAGTATCTTAAATTACGTATACACGTAAACAGATATTGTGTTACATAATACTTCGAATAAAGTTTCTAAAATTATAATTCACCTTTCTGATGCACATAAATTTATTTACGTGATAAACATTTTTGGTAGCTGTTAAAATATTACAAAGAACCATTTTTTCACATAATGACATTTATTTTATGATTAATATAAAGGTATATTATTGTACTTTGACTTATTAAAAAATTGACAGTTGCAAATATTATTATTGTAAAATGTAATATCCCTTTTTTAAATTTATGATTAAAGCTGTTATGACAAATGATACATATATGTTATTACTTTTTAGAGAGATTCTTAATATATTTGTTATGGTGGAATTAAAGTTAATGTTAATTTTAAAAATGGGATTATAATGTTTTCAGAACTATAATAACCCAGGTAACAAGCTTACCTAAGCAGAACAGGGAGTCATCACAATGTCAAAATGATGTCAAAGTGACTGAAAAATGATCATTAAAAGTCACTTTTCAATCAATTACAATTTATTTTGATGTCATTTTGACACAATTGTGAATCACTTTAATGTCATTTTGACTTATTGTTCTGCTTGGATATGTTATTTACGATCATTTTGACGTCAAAATGTCGTCAAGCATATTATTTCGATGTTAAAGTGACAATAAATAATCTCAGCTTGCTACCTGGGAATTCACTTTTCTGATGTACATAAATGTCTCTATATGATAAATATTTTTGTCAGGCGTCGAAGTTATATTGTTACAAAAAATATCATATGTATTTATATTCATATGATGACATTTAACTTAATTATATGATTTATGGTTAATTTATACTTTAAATCATACAAAATCGACAGTTGCAAAATGTAATCATTATAAAATGTAATCTCTAAAGCAGGGTTGAGTAAGTTAATATTTTCATTTAACTAAATTAAGTTAAAATTAATGGCTTGTAAAATTCAGTTATGTTAAAAGTATATGGACAAAATATTTAATTAAAAGTTACGTTAAGATTAAATTAAGTTCAATTAAAAATTAATTTTGAAAAATATTATTTAAATAAAAACAGAAAGTCGTAATTTTTTAAAGTTAGATTATTCAAAATAATTACAATATAGATCATCAAATAAATTTAGTATTTTATTTGTAAAATAAGTTTATAAAATAACAAAAAAATATTATTTTTTATGTGAAAATATTTTTTTTCTTTTGTAATTGTTTTCTTCCTTTATAGATAAATTTTTAACTTAGAAAAAAATTAATAAGTTAAAATTTATGTAAACTTATCTAGAAAATTATTATTAAGTACTAAGATCAGTGTAGTTATTTTCCTAATTATATTGATACACATTCCTATCATAGTAATTTATAGTTTAAAATTTAGGTGTCTTAAAAATAACTAGTCAAAGTTGAAAATTAAATTATTTAAAATTAATCAAATTAAGTCAAAAGTTATTGACTTTTTAACTTTATTATTAAACGTTTAACTTTTTAACTAGTTACTATACTTAATCCTGTTCTAAAGCGATATGCGTGTTATGATACATAATAGGTTATTAATTTAGGGATAGCCTTATAATATACTTTATATTATGATAAAAATATATATAAAGTTAATATTAATTAAAAAATGTGATATATTAACTCCAGTAGCAGGCACACAAAAAAGTGTCATGTCCGAGAGACTACACCTATGTATCCCTATGTATTTTGACGCCCTAAAACCGAATATGATCTTAGAATTGCTCCATCAGGTCAGAATTTTTTTTACACTCAAAAAATTACCAAATATTAAAATTACACTATTCAGTCCGGTAAAAAAAAATCCTGACCTGATGGAGCAATTCTGAAGTCATATTCGGTTTCATGGCGTCAAAACACATAGAAATATGGATCAAATACATATATAAATGTAGTCTCTCGGACATGACATTTATTTTGTATGCCTGTATAATTAATGTTGCATATACTAGTGGCGTACTAATAATGAGAATGCTAATTATACTAACTATGTTAGCTCTTTATATAGTCCCCACTAGAAATTTACCTGTTAGATAAATGTAAAAGATATACATACATTAAATATATTTTAAATATTATAAATATATCATATTAACAATACATATATGTTTTTTATTGTGATATTCATTAAATAATATTATTCTCACTAAAAGTCTAAAAAAAAAATCCGTATTTTTATCGCTTTAGAAAATAATTTTCAGAGAACCGTTACACCGAGAACGTTGTATAAAATTGCGATTAATTTCTATTTTTATATTAATTAATCAACGTTATATATATATGGATCACTGTTTTCAAGATATGCAATGTTCTAATCGCACAACTTTGTGGAAATCTAAGATTGCAAATAATACGCGCCGGATATGGTACAACCATCGTCAGGAAACTTCTTTCTAATGTAACATAGCGTATATTATTTTCAAACCGTCATCGTCGACTTGGTGCACTCGACACGACTCGTTGCTAACTCTTTTGGAATGCAAACTACACGCGAATAAGCGCATTTTCTCTTTCAAATGTCTCAGACAAACCTGAACGCTACGAGGTGTACCGCGCGTAATTAAAAATTTAATCAAAATTTTCAAGAATTTAATTTTATTTGATCCATATTTTTCAGAATTATCAATCGTTTAATTTAATAAATGCAATTTTCTAAAAAAAGCCATTTTTCTGGACAATATTTAACTTATCTTTTATCTATACTTCACTTAGTCACGCCACAACAGTTTTACTTATTTTCTTAACGGTATCTATTAATTAAAACATCTAATTTACTTCGTCAGATAAATCGTTTTAAATAAATAAAAAAATTTTCTGACGCGACGTGCGCTTCTTAATCATATTAAAGAACGCGATAATAACAGTCATAATTTCGACGATTATAAATATCTGAAGATACTTGACAAAGGTCGCAAAACGCGGTGAGAATGTTATCACAGAAAAATCTCAAATTCGCCGTGCGGTGATAAATTACGATTGCGTACGAATGCATCATAAACATTCTACATAATTTTTGTTCGGTTTCTTGAATGTAACTTCTTTACTGCCCAGTGAATTTCTCTTGGATTACACTCTAAGTCTTGCAAGTTTTACAAATTTTTTAAATTCAAATTGAATTGTAAGTTGAATTTTAAGTTAAGAATGCTTGCAAAAATGGATCTATCAAAAACAGGGATTTTGCATAAAAAATACATCTTTTGTACAAAGTTGCAAAATTACATTATTTTATTATCTGACTCCGTATACTGTCGTCAAAAAGTAAATAGCGAAATACATTTTTACTTTTACGGAAGAAAAAACACTTAAACGGTTTATATAATCTGTCATCGATTATCTCAAATGATGTGATACTGGTTAACTCTTTGACTACATAAGTATGGACTGCTAGTCATCTTCACTTTTCCCATAAAGAAGTAGCCCAACATTAACTCGATATATCGAGATTTAGCCCTGCCCCGGCTAAAAAGCGGTAATTCAAATGTATCAAGGTTAGAGGAAGATTGCTGACACTATCATACTTTGTCTTTAGAGTTCATTTCTTAAACAATAGCTACAAACAAAACTGTGGAAACAATATTTATAATAATAATTAACTTTTTCATATATTAAGCGAAAATAAACTAACAAAATGAGTTCTAAAATCAAGAAGAAGAAAGATATAAATAAAATAGTTTTAAAAACCACAAACAAAATAATTTTAACACTAATATATAAAATATTAACGGTAATATATAAAATTTGTATTTAATTACGTACAGAATTACATACAGATTACATACAGAAATAATTATAATTTTTTACCTAATTAAATTATTACAAACTAAAAAGGATGTTTTTATTAGTACTAATAAAGTGTTATGCTTATAATTTAAAAATGATTTTAAATATTTTTAAAGTTAGACGATCCTATAGTCTGTAAAAAGTATAATGTTTTAATTTATCTTTCAGTCATTTCAATATTTGGTGAATAACGATAAAATAATATATTGTTTACAGAATGCAATGAAATAATTCTTTAACAATTTTTTTTCTTTTTCTTCATATTATATTATTTCATTAGATATAAAATTACAGTGGCATAGCAAAAATAAAGTATTTTAGATTAAACAGAGCCAAATAATTGCTTGCTCATAAAATGTTTCGTTAAAATGATTTTCATTATTTTTTATTTGTATGTCGACGATTTGCAGTTTTCTACAAATTAGTAAATTACCATTTTGATGCGTGTTAATATTTATTTGTAGGAGACAAAAATCTTTTGCTACAATATATAATATAATATGTACTTAACACTGCATTCAACTGCATGACACATAACAGATACGTCACGAAAAATAGTTCCAATATTGATCACTTATCTATTGATGACGCGATACATTTTGAGTTGGGCGACAATATCTTGCGAGATATCGCAAACATTAGCAGTCCATACTTATATAATCAAAGGGTTAACTGGTATAAAATATAATAGTGCACATGTTCTAAACTTTGTATAAAAGAGAGAAAGAGAGAAAAATTAAAGATATATATATATATATATATATATATATATATATTTGATATCGACATTATAATATCACTTTTATAAAGAAGGTGACGCCAAAAATTTGCAGAAATCAAACTAGACAGAAAGTGTTACTAAAAATGTGTGCTGAGGTTTACAATTATGTAATAGTTCCGTCTTAGTTTGTAATACTTTAATTCTATAATAGTGCGATTTAATTTCACTGGGCGATATTAATTTTAAATTTGTAATGACACACTGAAAATAACCTAAAATAAGTGAGTGTTTATTTTTCGGTAGAGTGTAATAAATAACAATATGTATTAAATATGCATAAATAACATTAGCATAAACACTAATTCGACTTAAATGCTCGTTAATTAGATTATTTTTATATTATGTTAAAAATGATATCAAAAATTTTTTAAATATAAAAGATAGTTATTGAAATACTTACGTTGCAAACTGAGTTTTAATTGTCATATTTTTTCATATAATATTTTAATACGATGTATATGTGTTATATTCAAAAATATAAAAACATGCATATACTCGATACTCAAATTTGTTCATATAAATAAATTGTATGCACTGCTTTCTATTAGAGTTTTCTTTTCATAACCCATTTCCACTTCCTGAGCCTCAGAATTATAAATATGACATAGAAGTTAACATTAGTGTGTTGGACATTTTTAAGATACATAACATTTAAAGTAAAATTAATGTTTTGAAATGGAACAAATTTTTAAAATGATACAAAATTGATCGGAGAGACAAGAAACTACGTCTGTAAAATCGTTAATACCTCAATTACATCAGTTGTGTCAATAAAATTTATAGCGCAATTTTGCTACAAAGGCAATACTGCGAGCTCGTTCTGCAATTATAATCTAGCTTACAATGTACTAACGTAGCAAATATATTCTTGCGCAATAAGCGCACACTAGGCTATTCTACAGTAGCGTAAAGATAGGTAGTTATAGGATATTGTAAAGACGCAGTTGTATACATATGTCTATTTCTATCAACTAAATTAATTTTAATTTTCAGTTTTTTTTATGTTTAGAACTAGAGAAAGATAAAAAAAAAATAAGTTGAACTGAGATTAAAGCTAATCTATATTGATAGAAATGGACATACACAACTATACTTTAGAATTATGTACGATTACATTTACACTATTGTAGAATGACCTTTACCCAGATAACCAGGCGAGCTTTAGCACATTGGACAAATTAATGCACTGCATATTCACTGTTGTGAACTTGTCGTCAATGTTCTGACATCGAAATTTAATGTGGAATTGAATTGGTAATTGAAAGACAAAGACACATCAGTTAATGAAGACTTTATATGATTGCAAAACAACAGACAATCTGTGGAAGCATCTTGTCCTTAGATTGTCGAAATTGAATGCGATATGCATGATAGCAAAATGACAAGATGTTGTCCTCATTTGAGTATCTGGGTATCGATCATGTAACTTTCCCTAGAGTGGAAAGGTGAAAAGTGAAAAATTTCGCCATTAACTTCAATGGCGAAAGATTTCACTTTTCACCTTTCCGCCCTAGGGAAAAAATTACATGATCAATACCCTGGGTAACAGAGCCGTAACTAACTTTTTCATGTGTCCCAGGTAAAGATTTATTTTTGAAAACTCCTTAACTTTTTAAAGAAAAATAAACAAATACAATATAATAATTGTCTAAATTGTTTATAAATAATTTTTGTAGCATTCTCTAATCGAAATCAATGTATCATTCACCGAGAGACAATGAATAACTTAATTTTAGTACTATATTTAAAACTGTATCAATAATATGTGCACTGTCTTTCAATGATAATACACTGATTTTGGTCAATGACAGTACCGCTTTTAAATAGAATTATTGAAAAACAAAATAATCACTGATGATCACAGTTATAAGTACTCATGCAAACCGACAACGACATTGACAACGGAGAAGACCGGTCGACGTATTGACAAATACGTACAGAATATACTTCAAAATCATACATTTATTTTTCAAGCGTATAAAATATACTTCAAATTCATATATTTATTTTTCTCCAGGAGAAATAGATAATACTGTGTCACTTTCTCAATAATCATGAAATTCAATATATTTTTACATATATTATATTTAGTAATAGTACATGAATATAATAATAATGCATAAATCTTTTGACTTTTAAGTTTTAATTACTTCAACTTATGCTTAACAATTTGTTTAGCACTGTTAGTAGCATAATGTTTTGTTTGTTGTTATCAATAAAAATGGTATTTCTAGTAATGCGTTAAATTCGTCTTAATGTTTCTATAATATTGCGAAAAAAACCATACAGTGTTACTTTAAAAAAATCAAAGTAATATTCAATTTTTTACAAAAAAAAAGATTTTTAATTCTTTTAGATCGTAAATTACAGTTTACATGAAACAAATAAATATTTTCTTTATATCATTTTTTTTAAACTGTCGCAAATATTACAAAAATCGTTCGGACCGATGTATTTATGAAAATATTTCAATAAAAATACGAATGTTAGAAAAATATCGGTAATTATTAGAATATTAAAATAGATATATAATATTTATGGAAAATACTGCACATGTGCACGTCGACATCTTGATGGATTCGTGTACTTTGAACTTTTATTGTGAACATTTGCTTTTTAGTATATTAATAATAGATTATTATTATCAGTACATATACATATACAATAATTATTAATGCAATGAAAGTCGAGACAAACATATATATTTGATATATGTATATTTTTTATACTTTACACTTGACATATCGAAGAGAAAAACAAAACTTGATGGTTTAGTGTTTTTTTTAATAAGAATATTTTTTTAATGACTTTTAAACAATTTCGGGTCATAATTCTTTCTCATAAATTGAGCAAACCGATTCCACGCTTAAATGCAAAATGATTAAAAACAAGTTAATATTTATTGCAACTTATTCTGTATAATTGATAAATGTATAATTGGTAAAATTTAAACTATAAAGTTTTTCTTTATTGGTAATAAAAATTACAAAATTGAACATAAGCAACCTAGTTAATTAGATATTAAACTTTGCAAAATTTATAAAGTTCTTCAAAAAATTAATTCAGAAATACACACATACACACACGCGCGCACGCGCGCAAGAAATCCGGAAAATCATCCGCAGTGCTTCAAGAAGTAATTCGGGACAAAAACAGAAAATTATATATATAAACATAGGTCCGGAAATAAGTTGTTTCTGAGTTATAACCACTTTTATATTTATTTGTTATTTATTTTTCATAACCATATTAATCATAATTTATGAAATTTAATATAGTTTTTTAACAAAAATAACTTTATTTCAAATTATTTTAGCAATAAATTACGATTTTTTAATAAAATGAATAATGATTTTTTTTAACACAAAAGTAGTTATAACTCAGAAATTACTAAATTATTTCCAGACTTATGTTTATGTAGCTTTTTTCCTTCCTTTTGAATTCCGAATCATTTCTTGAAGTACTGTAAACGATTTACCGGATATCCCATTATAATAATAGCATTAAATTGATCTCGATCGCGGGAATTAAAATATTACAAAATAACAAGGGGTTTGTATTATATCGGATTATAAAGAAATTTCTGAACTCCCCTTTGACATAATACGTGATTACGTATTAAGTGTATACGTACGATTTATCTGAAAGTGTCTTTTGCTTATGTAAGAGATACGAATCGAAACGATAAAAGCAGAGATAACAACTTTGTTTTCAATTTCGTGATTCGCAAATCAAATAAATGTATTAGACGCCCTGTTGAAGTGCAGAGGTCGATCAATTGAATTTTTTAAGCACACAAAAAATTTTTCTTAGTGAATATTTAAAATTTAAATGCTGATTGAACAAGAGGTGGCCACGACCAGTGCATTACCTATTTTAATACAATTTTATAGGTGTGTAATATTGATTCACACATTTACTACAGTAAAGCCGTAAGTTGCAAAAATTAGGCATTCTCGAAAAAATAACAATTAAATATTTCCAGCACCTATAGTACCGTTACAGCTTTTAGTTTTTTTTTATAAGGTTTAAACAAAAAAAGACAATAACAAAACCGTTTTACTCGGATACCG
This sequence comes from Solenopsis invicta, assembly GCF_016802725.1. Lineage (NCBI taxonomy): Eukaryota > Metazoa > Arthropoda > Insecta > Hymenoptera > Formicidae > Solenopsis > Solenopsis invicta. Next base: position 9,465,709 of record NC_052664.1, on the reverse strand, counting down.
CTGTAAGTATGACGATTTTTCTAACGCCGGACATTACGCCGCTGACTCGATAATCGTTCTTCTAAAATTTATAACGGGAGATACTATAAGTGTTGGAAATATTTAATCATTTTCTTAAAAATGCCTAATTTTCGTAACTTACGGCTTTACAGTAGTAAATGTGGTGAGTGAATACTACACACCCATACAATTTTATTAAAATCGTTGATGCACTAGTCGTAACTACCCCTTGTAAGTAGTCTTTATGGTGATAAAACATAGAAAATTTTGTTCAAGGAGCTTTGATTGAAAAATTGTACATCTGATGAATAAAATGCGATAATTCGATATCGTTGGTATAGTTTCAATTAACATTCTTTAAAATACAAAATTATTTATATTAGCTGAACTTAATTTTGACGTAAATTATAGAGGTAAGAATACTAAACAACTTTTCCTTATAAATTAACCCTTTGCGTTATGGTGTAGCTGTGGGAGATACATCTACCATCCAAATTTATTTTATCAATGAATCAATTGTTTTACGTATTTCTTTAGTACGCTTGATATTGCTGAATTGCTAAAGGTTTTCTCTCTCTAATAAATTAAATATATATTAAATATATAGATTTAATATATATTATATTAAATTCATTAATAAGTATATACTAAAAAATTATCGTTTTTAGAGTTTAAATTTGTTTGCATAAAATTTTGCACAATAACTTATACTTCAAAAATACTATCTGAAGATATTTGAGATTGCTAATTGCGAACCTGATATCAAAAATTAAAAATTCAAAACGGCGAATACAATATGGTGGACAAAATTATCAAAATTGACTGAATTTGCTTGAAACTTATTATTTAGGGTTTACAAGATCGCTAATTACGAATTTGATGTCAAACATTCAAAATAATGAATCCAATATGGCGGACAAAATTATCAAAATTGATACGATTCGCTTTAAGCTTGTTAGTCAGATGTTTTCAAGGTTTCTGATTACGAATTCGATGTCAAAAGTACAAAATTTGAAATATTAGATGCAATATGGCAAACGTAGTTTTCAATGTTTTAAGCAAATTCGGTTGATTTTGAAAATTTCGTCCGCCATATTAGATTGCTCATTTATAATTTTGCATTTTTGACACTGGATTCTTAAACAGCAGCTTTCAAAACTCTCAAATAACAAGTTTCAAATAAATTTAGTTGATTTTGAAAATTTCATCTGTCATTTTGGCTCCATCGTTTTAAATTTTATATTTTTCATATCGGATTCGTACTTAGCGACCTTAAAAACCCCGGATAACAAGTTACACAAAATTATATTTACCAGAAAAAAAAATGCCACATAGGGTTAATTAACGATTGGACGAAATTTCGGTCAAACGTTTTTATTCTATTTGTTAATATGCATCGTGACTGTATGTCGCAATTATTTTATGCGCGTGATTGATCATTTTGGTGAACAACTTGTATGTAAGATAATGCATCTGATCAATCATGTTTACAATTCTACCTAATGCAATTGTCTCACTTTTTAGTATGTCTTCTGTATGTCACAATATTCTATTCGATGTGATTGTTATATAATAGCGTCGGCTAATATTGTAGCAGTAAATATTATTGCAGTAAGTACGCGTACAATGTATGCAAATAAACCTATAAATAAACACGAGATTTTTAATGTTTCCACATGTTAATTTAGTGGAGACGTTAAAGGTACATATTGAAGTATAAATACTGCACGTTTTGCACATATACTCCAATTTATTGAAATATATGTGCGAAGTGTGTGTTTGTTTATACTTCAATATATACCTAAATCACGCGTGTATATACACGAAGTCATACGATGACTTAAATCAAATTCTGCTTAATAGATAATAAATTTAATCGGCAGAATGATGTGAGCTCTATACTTATTTGCTTTCCAATAATCTTGTATGTAGCCACTGAACTTGTCGTAAACAGGATTAGAAACAACAAACGGTACTTTCTAAATTGGAATCAGTGAAATCTGGTTTGCAATGTTATATTTATAACTGTGATTATTAAGGATAATTTCAGATTTCGATTAAGAGAAGAGATACTTTCACTGGCCGGAATCAAACTATATTACTGAAAAACAGTGCATATATATTACTGATAGATATATTTATAAGTATAGCACTGAAATTAGATTTACTGTGTTTCATAATACACTTAGAAAGAAGTTTAAAAAATTAGGTTTCCATTTGAAGAAATAAAACAATGTTTATTTCATTTATTATAATACTTTAAATCACATTTTTTTATTAAAATATATATTCGTCTCAAAACCTGAATACAACAATTTGAAAAAAAACTTCATATCTTATTTAAGTTTAAAGATATTCACTCAAGTATATGAATTAAAATAGGCTATCTTGTATAATTTACTATTTCTAATCCTCGTTTGCATATTAAACAATAAAAAATTAATAATTCTATCCATTTTAACAAAGTGTTAGATATTTCTTGATAACTTAACTGTCGATTAATTGAAATTAATCGTCGATATCAAAGTCACTCTACCCAATATATAAAAAAAAAATAGCATTGGACAAAAAAGAGCTACATATAAGATGCCAAAAAACGTGTTAAGTAAAAGTTTCAATTTTTTATCTTTTAATTTTATAAACTTTGTCGTTTAATATGTAAAAATATATTTTATTACTAGTTTATCAATTTATTTTATAATTAGCACGTTCTGTTTGGGGCTGTGTTTGAATTTTACCATTACTTTCTACTGTTTTAAGTTTTAAGATCCATTTCCTTCAGACATTCTTATCGAATTATGTTGCGAAAACATTAATTAATACAAAAAGCGAAACAGTATTATAAAAATTGCTGTACCATCTGATATAAAGCATTTTCTAGTTGATATTCTTAAAGTTTATATTTTTAAAGTTTTATTTTTAGCTTGTAGTGTATGTATAAATTTGAGATATAAAATATATTATGTATGGGAAATAAGTCACTTACATTATGCTTTTACGACTTTACGACCGCATTTAAAACATTGCATAATACTTAATAGTGCAGCAAAGAAATTATTTTACAATATTTTTTAAATCAAAAGTTATTAATAATTTTTTAAGTAAAAATATATATTATAAAGTATTTCTAAAATCTGTTTGTTTTATTAATGTGCATTTATTAATGTGTAAGATCTACGAAGGATCATTAATTTGAGAATTTTTAAATAAAATGCCTTTTATGATGCATTATAGTTAGTAATATATACCAATTAGGTCCGTTTTCTACCTCACAAATACGTCCTTTTTTCCCTTCTTCAATAAATTGTAAGTTTCGTTTGTTCTGTATACCCGATAAACTATTTATAGAATAATTGATAGTACTCTAACTGGCTAACTTTGTGTCCATAAAAATTACATTACGTTAACATTAATTAAATTATTTAAATAAAAAACAAAATGGTATTCTATTAGCCTCTTTATTTTTTCCTCTAATATAGTATATAATTTATTAAAAGCTAAACACACGAAAACTATTGCTTTCTTTGTACTGTTTCATGTACTATATTTATATACCGAAAAACTTTTTGGTTATTTAATAGAATGCCGATCAAGAACATAATTACTAACTCTTCAGTTTTCGAACGGAAACCTCAATCTGTTTGAACAAATGTCTAGAGGGAGAGCCAGATTTCATTTCACGTCACAAAAAAAAAAAAAAATAAAAGTGAAAGAGAGGCAAAAATTCCCATCCCATCTTTTTTCATTACTAATAAATGTAATATATTTCAAATGTAATTATTTTACATCGCTAGATCTATCTTTTATCAAAGTTACGTGCAATTTTCTAAAAACGCGATTGACGCCATTGTAAACATAGTGAATGCTAATTCATTATTATGCGTAATAAACATCTTTTTGCTTAAACCAATGCACTTCTCGCGCATGCGTGGATAATCACTGCGCTATTGAGAAATAGTCAAGTCATTCTCACTTCGATAATATTATCGCACATACAGGAAAGTGATGTGTGGAGCCATTTACACATGTTCAAGTATACATATTGTGCAAGTCAACTGGAACGTGTATCATATTTGTGATAGCTATACAGTTTTGTCATCTAAATGTTCCAATACACTTACACATAATTACTTTTAAGCTGCTGCACATTTACGTTTTTTTAAGCGTGTTTAGAAAAATAAGTGTATAGTTTAAAAATAATTATGTGAAACATACACCAAAAAATTACTTTTTATCCAAATAAAAATAAATTTAACAAACAGAATAAGAAAAGTAACTAAAAAACGATTGTTATACGAAAATTTTAAAGAAAATAAGTGTAAATAGAGTCGTTTACTAAGAAAAATATGTGACTGCTTTCCTGTAATAACACCAATAATTTCATAAGACTCTATATGCAATCATATTTTTAATTACTTCATGAGCAATCTAGATCTTTTATGTCAAAATTTTTTTATTGTTCTAGTCTTTTAAAATCTTTAGAAAAATTCAGAGTTACTCTTGAACATTTCCGCTATATTACCAAATGCTTAACTTCTTTATTACCGTTAAAACTTTTATTTAATAAAAATTATATTTCGAGCAATGAAATTTGAGAATAAAATTACATTTGTGCCAAAAAATTCAGATTATCTATAGTTAATATTAATTACTCAACTATAAAAAATGATTTGAAGCTAGACGCAAATGCCATTTTCCGATTCGTCTGAATTGAGCCATACCACTACACACGCTTCGGTTTACTTCAGTAAACCAGTTTGGTAAAAGTATATCAAATAATTTTTCATATTTGCTCTAAATACTTGCAAAACAAAATAAACTGTGCAGTTTTATACTCCAATTGCACAAGTGTGCTTACGTATGCATATGTGACAAGCTTTTACTTTGAACTGCCCTTGGCTATCTTTAAAAAAAGTTAAATATGATCGTAGAATCTAAAATAATTAAAAATAATTGAATGTTTTGATCATTAAAGACGGCAATTAATTTTACATGATATGACGAAGATTGAGCACCACTGTAACTGCGCGGTAGGTCATGCATATGCGAGAAAGACGAAGTCTCTTTACCTTGAGTTTTCTTTTGTAATCGTTCAGCTGTTCCGAGGCGGGATCTCTCACCGGGCAAGCCATTTCGCCGGTCGATGTTTTGCAATTACTGTAGAATCGTCTGATCGAGGATGCGTGAAGCGCAGAATTGAACAAGACGTGGTTTACAGATACAAATAATTCTCCTGGCGTTTCACGACAACTGATCGGCGGTGACGGTACCGGGCTTTTATCTATGTCGGAATGTAGTGGATGAGAATGCTGAAGGGTGGGAGCGCGTGCGACCTGCGGCAACTTCACGTCGGCGAAGGAGTGGCGGTAGTGGCAATATCATTCAAAAGAGTCGATTCACGTCCGAAGATGCTCTCATATCTCAGTTCGATCCTAGACGGTATTTATACAGATTAATTTTAAATATAAAATCTTAACCCATATAGCACAAAATATTATTACAATTTTGCTGTAATATTGCAATATAAAAAATCAAAAACATTATATATTATTATAAAATATTACAAAAATATTACTGATATATTACAAGTAGATAACATTGAAATATTACAGTAATATTGTTGCAATATAATATTGTTGCAATATTCTAAACAGCAGGTAGGTTCAAATGACGTTTCAGTTATGTTTTATTGATGTTAACGATATCACTAAGACGTTATTAAAATATCACAAAGTTATACTATTTAAAATATAAATGTCTTATTAAAACTTTTAATTTTATTATAAGTTTTAATTATAAGTTATTTACTCAGTTTGTGTTTTTAAAAGTGATATTTAAATTTATAATTTTTTAATTCGTAGCAATCCCAGTCGGCACACAGATTCAAAAAGAATTTAAAAAAAATTCAGATGTATGTCATCAATTTAGTGTTCATTTTGAAATGCAGAAAGAATTCTTTTTCTGAAAAGAGTTCTTTTTGCGTTTGAAAATAAATTTTGAATGATAACATAAGTCTGAATTCTTTTTGAATTCTCTGTGCCGACTGGGATATTACTTACTGTAGAGAAGAAGAAGGTAATATGGAAACCATTTTTACCTTATTGAATAATTTTGTTTATAATAAACATTTTTTTATTAAAACTTGAACGATTATATTCATCAAAGCAAGGTTTGACAGATTCTAGACTCAAAATAATGAAATATTTATTATTTAGGACGTAATTTAGAAAAATTTAATGCACTGCATAATCGGTGATGGAAAAAAAGTGGTTGTAATATGACTATCCATAAAAACAATTTTAAAAAATTACTTTAGTTTAAAAGAAACACAGTATACCTTCTTACAAAATTATATATTTTTAATTTCCCATTGTTTAGAATTTTCCTGATTTAGAATTTTTCTGCGTTCAGAAACTTTAGATATACCATTAGAAATTTTATCGGAAATATTATTTTTTTCCTGTTTAACATTAAACAAGTATAAAATAATGTCTCTGATGTTTTTAAACACCGCCCTTTAGAATGACAATCAATGTATCAAAGAAATATTTTAATATCAAAATTTTGCTTAAGAAACAATATTAACAAAATTCCAAGTTATTATTTTAACTTGAAACGTGTACAGCCGAATAAAAAGTTAAATAACAAGAAAACACTCAAGTGTATGTACATTCGTATAATACACTCAAGTTTACGAATAATGAGGAAGTATATGTAATTAAAGTTAAAAGCGTACCTTGAAAAAGTTTAAAAGTGCATAAAAGTAAAATGCCTTATAACAATTGTCAATTATTATGTATTGGCATATTAGCATCACTAACAAATAGCGGGCTACTAAACGAATAACTCCACTAGCAATTATTAGAATAACGTAAATAATAAGGGTAGCCGCTTGTCGACAGTAGCCATAATACTCTCTCTCCTCTATTAACTACTTACATTATGTAATAATATATTACACGTAACAATTTTTTAAATAATATTAAACAAACAACGTAATAAAAAAATAATTAAAATAATTTATTAATTTAAATTAATTAAATAAAGAAACATCGACCCGTAAAAACACACATTAAACGAAATGCCTTATAACTCATTAGCTAGACTTTAGTGCTGATATTTATTATGTGATATACCCCTTTTCAAGTTTATGAAACTGCACGCCGAATAATTTTTTGGTCTTAGAACATGATTCTAAGTTGTACAAGAATTAGTAATATCATAACCCAGATAGCAATGCATTCTTTGCACAAAAGGAGAAATACTTGCTAATTACAAGTTTCGCTTCGGTTGCAGTCACGTTGTTATATCGCAATCCTTTTGTATAAGATTATTTAAAGGCAATAGGAAGGAAACTGTTTCTCAGGCAACTGAAGGACAATAGTGTACGAAACTTTTATTAGTATAAAATTTCCAATAACTTGTTATAAATAGTTTTCGACAATTCTTTATTATAATATTTCCTCCAAATATAAAGAAATGTATGTTAACATCATAATTGATTAAAATTATATATTTATGTATTTTAATATATTTCAATGAAATATGTATGTTATACCTAGATAGCACACAATATTTATGATAAATATTAATAAATATTTATTATAATTTTTTTTATAAATATTATAGAAATATTTTATACATATTTTATATACATGATAAAAAAAGATTATAAAAATGTGTATCCAAAGTATTGTTAAAATACTTATTAAATATTTTCTAAAATATTTATGGTAAATGAAGAATAAATATTTACAAAACTATTAATATAAATATTTATAATAAATAAAATATTTGTAGTAATATTTTGTAAACATTTTTATAAATATTTTGTTCATTTATAGTAAATATAAAAAAATTTATTCTGTTTTAATAATATATATTATATGTTAATTATTTTTTGTTTTGACTGCCACATATATTTTTCTTATAATAGAATACAAAATGATACTTTTGGCCGTGTATTTAATGTACATGCACACCCAACGTATTTAGGCTTGTTTTCTATTCCTACACTAGACTGCACTGGAACGTTCCTTCTTGCTTTCACTAACTTTCAAATATATATCTATTTCATTTTAAGTGCACACTAATTTAGGGAGTTCGGGAACAGAAAACAAACGGTTTGATTCTGCCCATGGGGAAATTTTTCAAACTAAACAGTTGCTATCTTTCTACATACTCGCAGTTTATAGGTTTGTTCGAGTTGCTTGAAATCACCAAAAATGTTTGCACTCGAGATGAGATAAATATATATTCGAGATATAAATATATAGATGAGATAAATATATAATTAGGTGTACACCCAAGGACTTTGAGGGCCAGTTTCACAACTTAGTTTAACCGGAGTTTAAACCTTTAAACTTGGTTTACGGAAAATATTGTGTCCCATAACTGTCTTAAACCTCGGTTAACGTTGTTAAACTGCGGTTAAAGTTGAACGGCGAAATTCGGGCGTTTAAGGTAGATAACCGAGGTTTAATACTGCAGCGCCACTGCTTTCAGTAATCTTTCGAGTATTGTACTTCATGGCTGATATCTCCACGGAATTGTAAAAAGGTTATGTTGCAAGATATGGCTCTGGAATATATGTTATCGTCATCTAACGATGAAGATTTTGTGCAAATAATAAATCGACGCCCGAGAATAATTAGAAGACGACCGTCATATTTTGAAGAATTTGAAGAATTTGATGACATTGATTTTTATGCTCGATTTCGCTTAACCAAGGAATCTGTTACTGCAGTCTTAAGAGAAATCAAAGAAAAAATTTCTCATAAAACAGAACAGTAAAAATAGTTTTGTAATATTATTAAATTAGTACTTATAGATTACATACTATAATTACGATGACCATATATGTGTTTTTCCAAAGAACAGCTTTTTTTTATTTCGAGTGGCTGTCTTTTAGATTTATTTATTTTTTTCAAAACTCAATTTTGTCTTTTATTCTAATCTGTTGTTCTTTATTTTATGAGAAATTTTTTTCTAATTAGTGTTCCAATGTTTAATGTACTTAATAAAGTGTAAATTTTTACAGTAACAATTGAATTTAATTGTTTAGTTCAAACTGATTTGGAAACATGTAAGAAGAAAACTTTAAAACTTTTAAATTTGTTCATTATTTTTTGCTTTGGTGTATAGAACCTGTAATATCTCATTCCCTACTCTTCGGTAACAACCAATCACACTACTTGTTCTAGAAGAAAGATAAGTCTGTTGAAGTTTCTTTGCATAGATTATAGGTTTACGTAACCTAGAGTTAAAATCTGGTTGTGAAACGCGATAGAAGTTTAACCGTGGCGTTAAACTTGACGGTAGTTCAACTAAGCTCGGATTAAACCCAAAGTTGTGAAACTGGGCCTGATTCTGTCCATGGGGAAATTTTCCAAACTGAGAAGTCACCACTTTCTACATACTCGCAGTTCATGATTAATAAAACAACTAGAGCTTATTGGTTGTTACGTTAATCATGAACTGTAAGAATGTAGAAAGATAGCGACTTCTCAGTTTGGAAAATTTCCCCATGGACAGAATCAAAGTCCTTGGGTGTACATAGTAAAGTCCTATATAAAGAGAGAAGCGACATCAAACCCCCACCACAACCTTCAATATCCAATTGAGTCCTCCACCGCCATTTTGGGACCGCTCTAACATCATCAAACACCATTCGTATCATTCTGCAAACAGCTGTGGTCACAATATGGCTGCTCGTTTAGCCAATCAAGTATCAATAAGATTACCAATCAGAGCTTTGGACATCAATGTCGCTTCTTTCTATATAGGCTTCTCTCATTATATACTCTAGTACGGCTGTGTTCCGATATAACTGCCAGTACTGGCAGTGGTGAAAAATCCGTTCCGTTATTGGTACGCAGCGCACTCCGACAGCATCTAGTAACATCAATGACGTCATGAATGGTAGCCATATTGCCACTGTGACTACTGCAGCTTCCAAGGTGAGGTAGCTACAGTGCAATATGGCTACTATGCTGTTCCGAAATACGATGCTATAGCAGTGCTGGCAGTAATGCAGTAATATTGGAACAGTTGTGACAGTGTACTGTCATGACGTCACATTTACTGCACTGCCAGTAAAAACGGAACACAGCCTACATAGGCTTGTTTTCTATTCCTGCACTAGACTGTACTGAAACGTTCCTTCTTGCTTTCACTAACTTTCAAATATATATCTATTTCATTTAAGGCTGCGTTCAGATTCTCCACCCGGTGAGTGATCTCTGGGTGACTGGGTAAATGGGCGGAGCTAATGAAAAGCTCCCTAGTGGTTTATGGAATCTGAACGCACTCTCAAACATTGGGTGTGTTTAGCAAATAACGCTGAGAAATAGTAACATAAATATCTCAGATTCAGAATAAATTACATAATAAATTAAGATAAACGATAAAGATAATACATAAATATTTTACTATGAATATTCTTATCAATATAACTAAAGTAGATGAAAATTAAATGTTAGTAGAATAGGACGAATCAATTTAAACAATGAAAATAAATTTTTATTTTAACAAATTAGATGAAGATATATATTGCGCATATCATCTATTATATGTATAGGCTTGTTTTCTATTCCTGCACTAGACTGCACTGGAACGTTCCTTCTTGTTTTTACTAACTTTCAAATATATATCTATTTCACTTTAAGTGCACACTAATTCAGGGAGTTCAGGAACAGAAAACAAACAGTATATTTTATTAGTATCAGAAAATATTTAATAATACTAAAAATCTTTAACATACTAATCTCAAATATAAATATTTATATAACGGTTTTGTGAGACTGTAGACCAAGAAACCTTACATTAATAGAATAAAAGATTAATATTTATTAATCTGTAATTACATAAACAGAATAATAAACAAAACGTTTAAACTTTACTTGGTTATTAACGTTTTTCTTTATTATATTTATACATTTTAATTTTTATTTACTATAATATTTTAAATTAAATTTATTTTTTTATTTTTAATTTGTTTTAAATATACGAGCTTTATCACAAATATATAGAAATTTTTATAGCGATACATTTTGGAACGCACCTTTATGTCACCCACCCGTTTCACCCGGCTCAAGGACCCATGTGGTTTTTCCACTCTCTCGAGATAGACAGAGTGATAAAATGAACGACCCACCTAATGTCCGGTAGGGGCACTCTAAAGGAATCTGAACGCTCTTTAGGTGCCTGGGTGCACTCGGGTGGGGAATCTGAACGCAGCCTTAAGTGTACACTAATTCAGGGAGTTCAAGGGGTCGATCATGAAACTTTTTCCCTAGGGCCAAAACGTGAAAAGTGAAAATCTTTACCATTGAAGTTAATGGAGAAATTTTTCACTTTTCTCGTTTCCGCTTTAGGGAAAAAGTTTCATGATCGACCCCCTGGAACAGAAAACGTCATGTAAAGGGGTCGATCATGAAATTTTTTCCCTAGGGCGGAAACGTGAAAAGTAAAAATCTTTACCATTGAAGTTAATGGAGAAATTTTTCACTTTTCACGTTTCCGCCTTAGGGAAAAAGTTTCATGATCGACCCAAGGGCTCATCCATGGGGTCGATCATGTAACATTTTCTCTAGGGCAAAAACGTGTAAAGTGAAAAGTTTCACGTGAACTGCACGATCATGTACGATTCCACGGGATCATACAACTCACTCATGAGCGGAAATATGAACTTTTTCACGTGAACTTTTTTCCCATCAGCCGTGATAGCAAAAAGGTGAAAATTTAGGGAATTAATAAATTGTATGTATTTCAAAATTAGAATAAAAGTGTGGTAACAGTGTGGTAAGAGTTTGAAGAGGTATTATTGAAGGGGTTAACCTTTTTGGTATTGCATTGCGTTAACAGAATAAGCTAATATACATACGTAAATAAAAATAATGCTTTTGTGATATAATTAGGTTTGATATTTATATTTGACAAGTTGATATTTTGATAATTATATAAAATGAGGCTTCATCAAATGCAAATTTAGATAAAAATATACTTTAACGCGTTTTGATACACAATGTTATAAGAAAGGTGTGTCTTATGAAATAGAATATTAATCAATCATGTAAGTGTTTATAACTTATAAATTTGGAAAATACATGTGTGAGAATTTTTTTACGTAAACTGTTTTTTACAATATAAAAATATTGTTTTGCTTATTGGGATTATGAGGTGTAATAATAAAATAACTTAAGTTATTATAAAAATAGAATAATTATAAAACAGAAGAGGGAAATTTTCTCACCGGAGGGAAAGTTTCCCTCCGGTTGCGCACAGTTGTTTCTGGCATACATTGCCGGCAAAATCATAAGCAAAAGCGGAAGCCGCTTTCCTCAATAAAGATCAAAACTTAGGCAATGTAATTTTTATCAAATTGATCGCAACATGAAGGAAACTTGCTATCTGAGAATATTAAATTAAAAATCAATTTAATAATAACTAATGCTAACAAGCAATGTAAATGTAAAAACATTTTTTTCCCTTAAAAACTATAAAGAATTTGCGAAAGACACTTGTCTCGGAAAGTTGGAAAGTCCCAGGTTCGATCCCTATTAGCTGAGGTGTTATTTTTTGCAACAAATTTTGCAATTTTTTAAGGGGAAAAAGGGTTTTCACTTTTAGATGCTTGTTAGCATCAATGTAATTATCAAATTGATTTTCAATTTGATATAATATTATTAATCTTGTTTAATTTAGAACTGTGTTTTAAACCGATAGTTATTTGGTGTGCAGTCTCTCACTTAAAAATGTATATTAAATTACATAATAAATATAAGCATTAAAATCTATAGCTATAATTCTAATAAAGCATTTTGTTTAATGCTGTGTTATTTATTTAACTCTTCGCAATAATGTGTAACTATCACAGAAGTATTATATAATATTACGGTAATACAACTATAAAATATCACAACAATAATATTAAAATAATTAAAATAATAAAATAATTATAAAATAATTCATTTATTTAATTCCTTGCAATATCATTTAAATATCACATAAACATCACAGAAATATTGTGAAATATCACAGTAATATTACTGTGATGCGTTTTTGCGGACATTTAGATATTACTGTGATATTACAGTAATATTTTATGATATTTCTGCAATATTTCATTTGTAATATTGCAATGAAAAAGTGATATTGCTGTGATATCACTGCAATATTACGTGCTATGTGGGATATAATCCATGAGTAAGGTCTTACGTACAATGAAGGAATAGAAATGATTAAAGGAGAAGAAAGTATGGTTACTGTCGACAATATGGTTATCCTTATTATCTTTGTTATTAGATGACGTATTCTAACAATTGCTTATGGAGTTATTCATTTAGTAGCCCGCCGTTTTTTAGTGATGTTAATATGACAATACATAAAAAGTGACAATTATTATAAGGCATTTTTACTTTTGAGCACTTCTAAATTTTTTCAAGTTTCACCTTTAACCTTTAATTACTCATATTTTCTTATTATTCTTAAACTTGAGTGTATTATCACACGAATCTACATACACTTGAGTGTTTTTTTTATTATTTATCTTTTTATTTAGCTATACACATTTTGAATTATACAAACTCTGCCTGCACCGTACGTAACAGAGACGTGCTGTTTTGATCACAAAGTCGCAGAAAATATGATACGTCTTGTGCACGTTGCTGCGACGTAATTAAATAATTTGAATGTTTTAATTAATTAGCTGTTTGTTGAATTTTCTTTTGTATTATGACTTATATTTTAAAGATAAATAACATTTCACTTTTTAAAAATGATGTTTTTCATTTAATGTAATTAAATTTAACACGTAATTGTGAAAACGTTACGTAGAGTAATGTACAGTTGGGAAATACTATCGCGGTATCCGCCCAGCAAACACAATAAATAATAGTTATATAACTTGTGTGTGTCACGTTATATAACGAATTTTTACATTCTAGCAATATTGTAGTTATGTAAAATTGAATTGTTGATATTACAACACAATAACTTATAACAGTCATATAACTGCCGTTTATCAGGTTTATATAACAAACATTTCATTTTAATAATATAACTGTTATAAAACTGAATTATTAATACGACTCCTCCCTGCCAAAAATGTACGATTAAAACCAATTAAAACGGAATCCTTTTTAATTGATTTTAATCTGTTTTAATCGATTCAATCCACGAGCGGATTAAAAAGTAATCGGTTTTAATTATATACGAATCGTAATTGATTTTAATATCGCTTTCGTGAATTATTTAAGTGTAATGCATAATATATAAATTTTTTAAAATTTTAATTCATTTGCATTAAGACTCCTAAATACTCTCAGCGACCACGTTTCAAAATCCTGACATTAGTAGCGAGAAACGATATGCTGAAACGCTAAAAATTCTTGCGTGCTATTTTTTAAATAAAAAGCTATTTTGATAAAATAACATTGTACATCATTTTTACTAATTTGTAAAATTGTTCGGAAACTATTTTTTTCTTGACGGTTGTCAAGAATTATTAATTGCCAAAAAAAAACATAACTTTCGGACAATTTTACAAATTTGTTAACGTGATTTATAGTATTGTCATCAAAATATCTATTTAAAAATGGTACATAAGAATTGTTAGCGTCTCAACGGGTCACATTGCATTAAAATTTGATTTAATTATAATTTATGAAATTCTGTAATTTTGAATTAAAATGGATTTAACAAGTGAGTTCTGGCGCCACCACTAGGTGGCCACGCCGTGGGATATTTTCTCGTGAGTAGAGTGCGGCCACATGCGTTATATCTAAGCGTCACAGCGGCCGACTCCCCAGCTCATACTTCAGTGAGACTTTTAGGAGCTGCTTATTGTAACCTCGAGACGAATACTCGCTCTCACTTTTTTCAAACATGATGTGTATGTGTGGAACGCTGTTCCATATAAAATTTTATATTTTTATGTGTAAATAACAATTTGTATTGTTATTTAATTTTGTACTTAAATAAAATGTTTAATTCAAATTTAATTTTTTTTTAATCCTTGTTAACGAAAAAGATACAAGAAATGTTTTTTGTAAATTAAACATTTATTACATTTACATTAATGTATTCTGTTTTAATAAATCTATCTGGGTTTCGATTGGGTTTTTATTTTCAATCGGTTTTAATACTATATTTTCGGTGCAGAAATCCCGATCGATTCGGATTACTTTTTTTTTTATCGGTTTTAATCGTACATTTTCAGCAGGGCTGTATAACAAATATGATACAACTGTTATGTAACTGTTATTTTTCTTATGAGTGGGAAATTACAACTAACATGGACATTACATGTAACGCGCATGTTATATAGCGTGTTACTTTCGATTTTATTTTATTAACATTGCTGTTATGTAACTGTGTTTGCTGGGCGGCTATCCGGTAAAAATCACTATCCGATGCATCTCTCATAATAATTTCCTTAACCATGCAATTGTAGTCACAAATACTTTTTTCTCTGCGTATAGTAGTACACGAAACCGTCACTAGATGGCTGTTATTGCGTTTTCTCGTAAGAAAGAAAACACGTAAATGGTATAAAAGGCGGAGCATTATAAGATTTTTCACCGATGTTCTATTAGAGTAGAATAATTTTTGTGATGAATTTCCTTGAAAATAAAATCAAGTGGAAGATGTTTTAATTTACTATATGATTAAAACTAACCTTTTTAAACTTCCAATATTTGGAACCATATAAACATAATAGATGTAACTATACATAAAAAGTAGAATATTATAATTCAGAATTACTATAATTTATAGATCGCACCAAAAACCACTATAAATTACAGTTGAATTATGGTAATTGCAATCATTCTCTTCTCTCAGTGTAAAACTATTATACATTTTATCTAGCAAGTATTTTACGTACATAATGCAGTAAAAACCAATCTTAATTTTTCAAAATTGGTCGATAATTTTCAGGTCACAATTAGTGCATAAGTCACAAAATACACGTCATTACAACGTTGCTGTCACCAGAAATGGGGATGTTAGTTACGTCTCAGCGACGTCTCAATTACGTTTCGAACATCAGTTGAGACGCTCTCTGCAGAGCATTAGATTTTTATAAATTACGTCTTAAATAATAAATGTCTCATTACTTTGAACCTAGAATCTGTCAAACAACACTTTGACGAATGTAATCGTTCAAGTTTCAATAGAAAATATTAATTAGAAACAAAATGATTAAAATAAAAATGGTTGCCATGTTACCCTTTTTTCCTCTATTAAATATTAAAAACAAAAAAATTAGAAATACGGACTTGGTTAGGTGGCGCGCATGCGATCGGATGTGTGAAAGAGTGTGTGGTCGAGAGTGTATAGCGTATTAGATTAATTAAGTTAGCGGAGGGGTGCGAAAGAGGTGCGGAAGAAAGAAGGGTGAGAAGCTAAGGTGATTGAAGGGAGAGTTGGGGAGGCGAGAAATAGGAGGAATTTAACGTGCATAGGAAGCGGGCTAGAAGTAAGGTTAGGGCAGGATGACGAGCAAGGCGAGAGATGTCGGTAAGGAAGGAAGCAGGGACCTTAGACAAAAAAAGTTAGTGACAGAGGATAAATCTAATGATCGGAGAGTATCGTTCAGACTAGAGGAGACGAAAAAAGTAAGTAAGTTCCCAGTCAGCAAAATGTTAGCACTGTGTCGGCAGACTGGCGGCAGATTCGATCAAAACGTGTTGACAGACTGAACTCAACTGATCTCTAATTCTGCGTACGTTCTGTTAACAGAACCCGTTGATATTTTATGTCAGCAGAATGACAGCACCAGGCGAGCATGCCGTGCTGCCAGCACATGACGCCAGATAGGCGGCAGAATTCAAACATGATATGCGCAACACAATCTGACGGCAGACTGCTAGCACAAATCAAATACGCCGTGCTGACAAGTTTTGACGTCACGCTGGCAGCAAAAATCAAGCATTTTTATTTAAAAATTTCAAAAATTTTTATTATAAAAAAATTTTTTTTAGTTTTTTTGCAGATTTTATTCTTATTTTTATTATAGGTTAATCTAATTTGCATATATTTTATTTTACTAATTACGATTACGCATTGATTTTTAAAAACGCATTGGCGCCGGTGGGATTTGAACCCACTAGAAATAAATAAGCTAAAGGTAGAGTGGGACATTAGAGCCAGGAAGTATGAAGAAAAGATAAAGGAAATGGGAGAAGAAAGATGGGTTTAGACATGTTGGGAAGAAAAAAGAAGAGAAGGATGGATAGAGCTATAACGTAGAGAAAGAGAAAGGTATTATAATAGGAATGACTGGGGGTTAATTGCGATAGATAATATGCCAAGGAAAGAAAAAAATTTAATAAAGGAAATTAGAGAAAAAGAAAGAGATATGCAGAAACAGGTGGAAGATAGTAAAATAAGAAAGGCTAGATATAATAAAAGATATATATAAGGATTTCACCGGAGAGGGTAGCATACCAAAATACATAGAACAGGAAATCATAAGTGGGGGCATGAGTAGCGAGGGAATAAGAGCTCTAGTTAGATTAAGATGTGGTAATATGGAGAACGATAATAAATATTGGCTAGAAGAAGGAAAAAGAAGATGTATTTTTTGTAAAAAAGGGAAAGATAATATGGAACATTTTACTCGAGATTGTGTGGTGGCTAGGGAATGGTTCGTAGGAATAGGAGATAATGTTAAGGAAAGAGTAATGGGAAACAAAGATTGAGATGAAAGGAAAGAGAAAATATTAATTAAGTTTTGGAGAGAGAAAGAGAAGTATAGAAAGAGCGATGAGGACAATGATGTAGATTAGAGAGGCTAGAACATTATTATTATTATATTTAGAGTTATATATAGAAGCTAGAAAGAATATTAGAATGTACATAGTTAGTTAAGTGTAAACATGTAAACATATGTAATAATCGCTAGTCGATTAGACATAAGATTTGTACATTTTGTAAAAAGATTTCTATTAATTTTATTGTTAATGTATTATTGTAAAATTTGACCTATGAAAGTAGGAGGTAAGTTGAGATAACGGGAAGAAGAGTAGAGGGAAATAGTCGATTGACAAGGAGGTAGGGCAAAGGGGATAGGAGGTGAGACAGAGATAGTGGGGGATAGTATGCGTGAGAGTGTGAAAGTATGCGTGGTTAAGTATTTCTGTAAACCAAGTCCCACTTCTTGGCTATAGCTGAAGTTGAAATAAATTCATTCAAAATTAGAAATACAGATTAACGAGGAAAGGTTAGGAAAAAGTAGAAAAAAGTTGATTTTTATAAATTTTTTTGCGGCATAAGACTTTCAATAAAATGTCCATAACTTTTCTCACATATTTCTTATAATTTGTAGATGTAGAATTATAAAAAATATGTAAGAAAAGTTATAGAGTTTATTAAAAATTTTGTGCCGCAAAAAAATTTATGAAAATTAGTTTTTTCCGCCGATGACCTTTCCCTCTTAAATGTAAAATGCACAGTAAATATAATATTTTATGTCTTATTTGTATTTATTGTGCGTTTCGTTTAATATTTATTTCTCTTTTTTTTATGTCTGATATTTAATCCATACAATACATAAGTTTGCATCAATTAACATTCCAACGTTATAGCAATGTTGCTGCAATATTGCTGCAAGTATTTCTCCATTGCTGTACACTGTGTAATGTTTTACTGCAATATTATTGCAAGTACTTTTCCATTGTACGCAGAACATAATATTGCATAAACGTTATATTACAATGTTGCTGCAACATTACGTGCAATATTTCAGCAATATTAATAAAGCGGACATTTTACCGTTGCTGCAATATTGCTGAAACATTGCAGCAATATTTTGCAACATTTCTGCAATATTCCAATCTTGCGATGAAATATTTCTGCAATGTTGCTGCAATATTTTTGTGCTGTACGGGTTTTTTCAATTGTTAATAAATCGGTGAATAAAAATTGTACAACGCTCAACAAGTACGCAAATTAAAGATAAAGATTTACGCTTTCAAACGCTGCAAACTGCATTTGTGTGCAATTTTTAATTCACGTCAAATAAACTCGCAAAATTCGTAATAAATTTTGCCGCATTTTTATTTTTATCCGTAAAAAATCAGTATACGTTTTCAAAGTCAATATTAAAAGTAAATGTAGAAACATTAAGTTGTAAAATGCGTTTTAAAACATTTGATTTATCATTTTTGTTGATTTATCACGTTACACTTTTTTTGGAGGATAACTGTTGGTGATCCTTTAATTTTGTTGTTGAACGCTCACTTAATCTTTGTTGAAGTCAATATTTGAATTTCGTGAAAAAAAAAACGATTTTTCAGGGCTCGTTTTAAAGGGCAAAACCTTTACAATGATTTAAAGGTTTTTTTATCTAAGTTGATTTTTCTCGAAGATTCTTTTATATTAGGAAATAAAAAAAAAGTTCAAGAAAATTTTTAAAAATCAAAAATTTGCAAAATAAAAAATTTTTTATAATGCAATAAAACATTAAAAATATCGTGGATTATTTTTTAATTACTAAATCTTTTTAAAAAGTTTTTTTACTTTTGACTTCATGTTGATTTAAATGGCCAAAACTTAGCAACTTCCTAAATTTGTTTAAATTTGGAAAATTTATTACGAATTTTGCGAGTTTATTTGACGTGAATTAAAAATCGCACACAAATGCAGCGTTCGAAAGCGTGAATCTTTAATTTGCGTACTTGTTGAGCATTGTACGATTTTTATTCACCGATTTATTTAACATTGAAAAAAAGAACCATTTTTGCTTCAGTGTTGCCTAACTCAGTGAAAAAAAATCGTACAAAGCTCAATAAAAACGCAAATTAAAGAAAAAGATCCACGCTTTTGAATGCTGTAAACTGCATTTGTGTGCGATTTTTATTTTACGCTGTACAGCTTGGCAAAGTTTTTATAATATTTTTACATTTGTCGGATATTTTTTACAAACTTTGCAAGCTACACAGTATGAAATAAAAATTCCACAAAAATTACAGTTTAAAGCGTTTAAAAGAGTAAATCTTTACCTTCAATTTGCATTTTAGTTGAGCGTTATACGATTATCATTTACTGAATTATTCAACATTGAAGCAAAAGAGGCCATTTTTGCTTCATTGTTGCCTAACTATAGCGAATTCGATTGGATGCACTAGTGCGCATTGGTGCGCACTGAGTGCGCCCTCTTCTAGTGTGTTGTATTCGGTTGGCGTGCACTCCACTGGTTCAGAAACTTATGATGTGTTCGATTGATAATGCACTGAAAAGGTGTTAGTAAAAACGTGTTCGATTGAATTGCACTACTCTACCCTAATAGCCAAGCATGTTTTGCAAAATCAGGCAACTTGATGCTGCGCATGAATTTTCGACCAGTTGCTGTGTATTTGCTGAAAACGTAACGCATAGTCCTACATATTCAACAACACGAGAGCAGATTTGAGACATTTTATGTCAGCAGATTCAAAGCAAACGAAGAGCAACTGTTGCTTATTCTGTTGCCAACAAAATGATTTCTATTCGTGGAAAACATTTTGCTTTATCAATCATTTTCAGCAACATAAGAACAACGTGAGGAGAATAAAAAAAAGATAATGATGTTGTGCTTTTGTCGTGTATTTGTTAAAAACATTAAATATATATTTTATTGTCTTGTAGCCAAATAAAATATTGAAAATGATTTGTGTGTGTGTGCGCGCGTGTGCATATGTGATTGTATGTTTGCGCGAGCGTGTGTAATGTAATAAATAAACAGGAGTAAATTAATTATTTACTTGGCTATCATATCAGATTGAAATGGATTTAACAAGTGAGTGTTGGCGTCACCGCTAGGCGGCCCCGCCGCGGGAGGTTTTCTCGTGAGTCAAATGCGGCCACAGGCGTTATATCTAGGTGCCATCGCGGCGGACACCCCGGCTCATACTTCCGTAAGCTTTTAGGACTTGCTTGTTGTAAGCTTGAGACGAATACTCGCTCTCATTCTTTTCAAACGTGATGTGTGTGTGGAACATTGGTCCACATAAAATTTTATATTTTTATATGTAAATAACAATTTGTATTGTTATTTAATCTTGTACATAAATTAAATATTTAATTTAAATTTAATTCTTTTTAACAAAAAGGATACAAGAAATACTTTTTTGTAAACTAAACATTTATTATATTAATGTATTCTGTTTTAATAAATTTATCTGGATTCCGATCTTATTTTCAATCGGTCTTAATACCATATTTTTGGTGTAGAAATCTCGATCGATTTGGATTACTTTTTTTAAATCGGTTTTATTGCACATTTTTGGCAGGGTGGTAACAATTCAGCAGAAAGAAAAATTAACTTATTTATTTTTTATATATTTGAAAAAAGTACAAAACATATATTTAACCATTTTCGACATGTTGTTGGCAACTTGCTCTCATTTTGCTTTTTATGTATAGCGATAAACCGTTGACAGCAAATACGTGCAGCAAAACGTGCTGAATTCATATGAATGTCAAACCAAAGAGACACACACCTTGTTCTAAATTTGCTAAAAATTAATGCCCTTTGTTTTTGACAACATTACAACAACAACACAGACAAGTGGCTATCAGGGTAGTTCAGTGATACTTTTATGTTCGATTGAACGCACTACATTAGTACAGAATTAACTGAACCGCACCGAGATTTTTGGCAGTGCGGTTCAATGCCTTCCGTACTTATAGTTTAGTACAAAATTGATACAACGTATATAATGGCAGAAGATGGCAAAAATATGATAGAAAAAATATTGTTATTAGACGAATTATTAGATAGTTCAAGCAGTTCCAGCGATGAAGAGATAATGACAATATTAATGAAATGTGAAAATATTCCAAAAATGAAAAATATGATGGAAATTATTAATGAATAATCTGACAAGGAGGTATGCTATACGAAATTTCAACATATCTTAAATATTTGTTATTTTAGATTTAAAACATCTGTTATTAATTTCAGCAACATTTTTGTTTGAAACGAAGCACGTTCGATATATTAAATAATATGTATTTAAATTTGAAAATTTATAATACAACAACAGAGCATAGTGGTAGCATGGTGGAGCGTAAAACAATAAATAGTGATGTACAACTATTAGCCCTCTTATGGTATGTTTTTTATATATTTATGTAATTAATGTATATACATATAAATATTTAATAATATTATATTTACAGGTTTGCAGGAACCAAATGTGTGATACGGGATATTATATCTAGATTTAATGTAGCAGAATCTACTTTTCATTCTATCATAACAAATGTTA
Source organism: Solenopsis invicta (assembly GCF_016802725.1). NCBI lineage: Eukaryota > Metazoa > Arthropoda > Insecta > Hymenoptera > Formicidae > Solenopsis > Solenopsis invicta. Next base: position 9,443,453 of record NC_052664.1, on the reverse strand, counting down.
TGAAATATTTTAATTATATTGCTCCAATAATGAAGATGCTAGATACAGAAGATAAAAAAAGATTAGTTGCTCGTGAATTTAAAAATGTGCGTAATTTTTTTATGTTTAAAAAAATGCATAACAATTAACTAATAATTTATCAGTGGTAGTAATCAATAGATTAATCAACTAATAATTATCAATATATAGCAATAGTTATAGTCACAGATATCTATCTAACAACTAGATCGCTACCTTCGGCTGAATAGCTGTGTCCGGCAGGATATCCAGATTCGGCCATCTTACCCAACAAGAAAATGGCGTCTACGCGTAGATTAGCTTAGTGCGTATGTGTTTGACAGGTTTGACAACTGAGCCGGTTGACCGCTGAGCACCGTTGAGCATATTAATTGTGATTATCGAGTGTGTTTTTTCGATATCGTGTCATAATGCCAAGCAAGAGCGGCATTAAAGCGGCATTGGAATGGCCATTTTGTTGTAGGTAACATGACTGAAACCGGATATCCTTCCTGCCTCAATACTGTCATATAGGCCGGTATTCATAGTCGAGTCTTATTTCAAGATTGTCTTAAGCAACGTCTTAAGATGCTAATACGGCTCTCTGATTGGTTGATGGCATCTTAAGGTGATACTTAAGACGATCTTAAATATAAGAATCGACTATGAATACCGGCCATAGTATTGTTCGTTTTGTCTCTCGGGAGCTGCTCGGAGTCGCTCTGAACAAACCCAGCGACTTGATAGTGTTCTTTTAGACGGAAGTGATATAGAGGGCAATTGGGGTGAAAACTTGGTTCTGTTTTATTACCTGCCGTTAGAGCTGTTGAGAACCATTCAGGTCCACTCAGAGTTTCCCTGTAATGCTCCACCGCGAAACGACAGTTCAAGTCGGTTCCATTCAGGTTATACAGGGTGCTTTCCAACAAGAGTGCCACAGTGTAACACAGTGTCACACGGAGAGACACAGTGTAACACAGTTGTGTAGTCTAATGGCTCTGGCAGACCAGCGCGATTTGCGACACGCGACGCGCGATTATCCAATAGGCGTTTACAATTTTTTGAAAAGATGTACGCCTATTGGATAATCGCGCGTCGCGTGTCGCAAATCGCGCTGGTCTGCCAGAGCCATAATTGGAACAGATAAGTTACCAAACACGGTCACTAGAGTGCGTAAAAGACTGACTTAGTAAAAAACACAGATTCGAATTGAATCAGAAATCTATCCGTAGAAAATCCAGACCCGTTAAAGAAGGAATTTTACATTATCCAACGTAGGAATAACTTCTTTACAATGCCGACAAAAGAATGAACTTGCAATTTAATCCGATGAAATACGTATGAATAATGAATAATCAACGAATGCATTGTTTCTTAGGCTTATACAATTCTTTAAATAAAAATAATGAATATTGATTACTATTTAAGAATTCTGGGTCCGGTACATAATTTTTGAACACGAGACATTTTTAGTAAAAATATAAGTCTATTGTGCTAATTTAAAAATGTAGCATGTAAAGAAACGAAAGATTCAAACTATAATTTTAATTTTATATGTTAAGGCGACAAAACGTAACTAAACATAACTAAAATGTATCAGTACCATACTTGAAAAAATAATTTATTTGCCCGATGTGTTGGCACTATTGATGGCTGACACGGCCAAACTTAAGATTGAGCTGTGTTTTGCAGTGTCGCTCTGTGTCTCTCTGTGTCATAGTTGGAAAGCACCAATGTAGACACTGTGTTACACAGTGTCGCCTGTGTCTCTTGTTGGAAAGCACCCACAATAAACAACCGCGTGTTTTGAAATATATAAACATTTATTGCCGTGGCGAAAATGATAGCGTAAAGCAAGCGGGAGTGTAAATTGGGGCATCAGAACGTAAATAAAGCGTGTGAAAAGTGCAGGGTTGGGTAAGTTAATACATTTTTTAAACTAAATTAAGTTAAAGTTAATGGTTTATATGTATATAAAATTAATTTAATTAGCGTTAAAAGTTATATAAACAAAAAACTAACTAGTTAAAAGTTACGTTAAGAGTAAAGTAATTTGAGTTAAATTAAAAATTAATTTTAAAAAATTTTTATATTAAATTACAAAATTATAATTTGTATAATAAATTTAAAAATAATTAGTTAAAGTTAAAAATTAAATCATTAAATCATTAATTAGTAATCCTATAATTTTAAAAAAATACTTTTAACTCTGAGACTTTATAACATTTCATCAAAAATTATAAAACAAAAAATCTTTAGAAAAATTTTAGGATATTTTATAATTAGTATATATGAAAAATTCAGAAAAAAGATAAACTTTCTAGTATTTCTAAAAAGTATTCTAATTTGTATAAAAAGTTTGAAAAAGTTATACAATTATACAAATATTCTGAAAAATTATATAAAAAATTCTGAAAAAAAATTTCACGGGGATTATATTCAGTCAGATTAGGTTACGCTATCGTGTTCTTTTTACAGCCGTCCGAGTAGACCCGAGTTCACTTCAGAGTCGTTCAGAGCAATATCAGTAATCCACTTCCTGTTCTACGATCCATTTCCGGAATTCTTCTATCTTAACCCAAACATACCCAGGTCTATTCAGATCTGCTCTGAACTAGACCCAGGACAGACAAAACGAACAATACTATATGCTAATGCCACAGGGTAGCGATCTAGTTTAGTATAGATATCTGTGGTTATAGTTCAAGTTATCAGTTGCACTGAGTTGGGTCAGAGTAAATAACTTTACCTAGGTTAGTGTAAATACCCGCACTCAGTTCAGTATAAAAATACCTTAGAACAATAAACATGGAAGGAGAATGCCTATTGTTCTCGAAAGAAAAATATGTCTAGAGGAAGTAAGAAAAAAAATTATAGTTGCCTCTCTCTGTTGTGAGTAACTGCTCAACAGTGCGCATGTGTAACTTACGTTTGCTTGGCCGGTTTTATCCATGAAAATAGGTTAGGATTCTTTAAGGTTCTAAAGTTGTTAAACGTACTCTTTCGCGAACTGTAAAAAGTTAAACAATGGGCTTATATTGCATTTTATGTGGTAAAAAAGACAAAAATATCTGCATATATCTACATCTACAGATACGATGCTTGTATGCGTCAAATTGGCGCGCATGCGCATTTTCGAGCAGTTACTCACAAGAGAGAGGCAACTATGATTTCTTTTCTCAC